>NC_085136.1:130032815-130286617 GCF_035046485.1 Aedes albopictus | reverse complement strand
ACATCCATTGATCGAAAGAGGAGGATTTTCTCTTTCTATTGGTGCTAGTGGATTGCTCGAGAGGGATGGGATATGCCCCACAGCTTTGTGAGAAGGCATTGGTTGTAAATGCAGTTACGCCCTTTTGAAATGTTGGTGCCGAATTCACGGTGGTCCCGATCAAGTTCCTAGTGGCGTCATTCACAAATTATGTAACGTTATAGGGAGAGGCGAGAGTACGGGCGAGCGTTACGGCCCATGCAAAAATTTTAGGATTTTCAAACTTGAATACATTACCGAGGGAGGGTCAGAAAACTAAGATTTGAGCATTACGTAGTTATTCGATGCTGCCTAGGGCACCTTCCGGGGGAACTCCTAAAAGACTTGTTACTAAATTTTCTGCGGAAAAACTCAGCGCTTCTCAAACTATGGGTCGCGAGTCAAACTATGGTCGGTCGCGAACTGATTCTTGGCGCGTCGCGAAGGTTTTGGCAGTATTGTAATACATAACTAATGTATACCCGTGTAACTAATTTTATGGGTAGGGTGGGGCGGGGCAAGATGGGTCACGGGGCAAGATGGGTCAGTGCCATTTTTGGGCGCATTACTCATGTTTTGTTTAGATCAATAATTTTGTTAGATGACCAGCATGAATATACAAAAGTTTGGGGCATTGATTGAAAAATTATTCACTCTCATTGGAAATAAAAAATAAAATGGTTTTTAGCCATTTTTCTTATGCGATACATTCCATATAATCTCCATATAAACGGCCGCGGGGCAAGATGGGTCACCTTCAATTTTGAACGTATTTTTGGAGCATTCAAAAGTTATTTATTTTTTATTACAAGACTATCTCATAAATGACTTCCATCAAGCGGAATGAACACTCAAAATTATAACATAAAATTATGATAATTTTTTAGTGAAAACATCGATTTTCAAGACGCCTTAGGACCACTCAAATCGTAAAGTTTTTTATATTCCAAATAAATCTATAAAATGTTTACTAGTAGCTCTTGTTTATTCAGTATGGATATGGAGCATATATGAATGCGGAACAAAACTTATATTTTGACGTTTTTCGTTGAGAAAATGTGAATTACTTAAAAGGTGACCCATCTTGCCCCGCACTTTTTTTACGGTGCAAAATCGATCACTTTTTAAAACTGCTCGTTTAACATCATGTTTTGTATTTAATGAACTTTTTATCGACTTTTAGCATAGCTAACTAGTGTATTGAAGAGTAGCGGACGAATACAAACCAATACGATTTGTATTTACAAAGTTATGGTGATCCATCCTTATGCGACCCATCTTGCCCCGCCCCACCCTAAGCATTTTTGAAATTTACAGAGAATCGGCAGAATTATTCCCCAAAATGGGGTTTCTCCTTATTTCTGTTCAACTCCTTCAGAGCCAAAGTTTCTGGAACAAATTTCCAGTATAAAAAGCTCTGTGACGGAAATTCATATTTTACACAAAATTATTTTTGAACGGAGATTCTGATTATGAAATAGTCTGAATACCCGCAAAGAACCCAGTATCGACAGCATGGCAAAAATAATCAGCAAAATTGTGCTGGCTTCCAGCGAAATAAAAATACAGTAGTAGTGTGTAAGACCATTAAGATTAAATTATTTGGTTGGTCCACGCCATTGACACGCCTATACTTATAGCATGGAGTGACAGTAGTGACATTAGGGGCCCAATTTCGTTTGATCAGCACATTTTGGGGCCGTTAAAACAAAAGAGATGTTGACAACAATGCCTGTCAGTGGGTTGGGTTGATCCATCTAGTGTAGAATTAGCAACTAGTTAAAATACACAAAAATAAAAACAAAAAAAAAAAGTTGATCCATCTTGAGGGCAAGAAATGAAATGAAAATTAATTTAATCAACATGCAATCCCATGGGGCACCTGTATACGGTAACCAACATCCATTTTAAAAATGGGCAGTGTACAAGGAACTGAACCCACTTGATTGATTGCAAAATCTCAGTATTTTATTTTCTTGCTCATTCGCCATCCCTGGTGAAACCAGCATGTCAAACAACGGTGTACGCACGGTACCATACGCTTGTGTCACTCCATTCATCCGATTTCATTCATGCTTTAGTACGCTCTATCTCGCGGAATTCCAACCGAGATACACATTAGCGAAAAAGAGACAGAACGAAAGCAAAAACAGCGACGGGAGCGAAACCACTACCATCATCAAACGGGACCTCGCTCTCTGGTCTCTGCTGGACGATGTGCGAAACAAAAGAAGACCTTCGTGTTGCTACCGGGGTTGGTGTTCGTGTGTCGCTGGAACGGTATTTTGCGTGCGCCTCTCGACTCTGTGTTGTGTTTGACATTCTGCTGGCTGTCATCCGTGTTTGTTTCTCGGTCCGGTCGGGTTTCTGCCAGACGGGAACGGTATCGTGTGTGTTTACGCCGTTTACTATAGATCAGTGATTCCCAAAGCGGGAGAACTTACTCGGGACGATTTATTTACTCATCGATAGAAATTTATCAATAGTATACCGCATTTAGTTCACCACTGCACTACAAGAATTTCAATGATTTTTTATATGTGTGAAAACACATACCCACCAGAAAGAGTTCATTCCGAGATGTATTAATGACACATATAAACATTCAATCGATCAATTTTTATAATGTATGTGTCGGCCCACATAGTTAAAATCTATTGATTCTCACACATAGTTTTGATAAGTTTTGATCAATGAGAAAATGAATCTATTACGCGCATGAACTTTGTTGTTATTGCGCCATTTTTCTTCAAAATTATTCAGCATGGCTACGAAAAAGTTTCGCAGTGAAGAAGTGTAGAACGTCGAAATTGAATTCGTCCGAGAATTCAATCTTGCAAGAGATGGTAGCTCCTTCCAAGGCTCCAACCGTATCGGTGAGTTATAATTGTACATAACAAATTGCTGCAGAAGCCCCACAGTTCGCTCACAGTTTGGATTATGTTCTAAATCCTCCAACTTTTTATATTGTACAGACTTCCAGTACAGGTTGCAAGCAAATACTCAAGCCATCGTTCATATCATCCGAGAACCAGGAATCGAGACATCTGCCCATCAAAGAATATAAAACCTGTTGTGACCATCCCTTGGAACAGTCCCCAGCTTGAGGAACCCGGCGTATGAACTGCCCAAAATTCTGGAAGAGGAAACTCTACGGCCAACATTTCAGTGGTACGCAGTGTGAAAATCGACTCTGCCGAACAACTTTTCGTAGAAATCCGGAACAAACTTCTGTAACATCCCGCAACCTGGGCTACGAACATTGCTATCAGCAATACGTACATACGGGAACAAAATCCAGACATAGTGTAACGGTTTCTTCGGAGAAGGCAAATTATTCGCACCTCCATGACTATGCCGCAGTTACAAACCGGAGTGATCTTCGGTACAACGTGGAACAGCTGAACAATTGAAATTGTTTTCCGAAAATGGAGCGTTAGTTATGTATGGCATGAATTAAGAATATATTTTCAAACTTTTTTTAAAATCGTGTTTTTTGTCTACATCAAAAAGAACAAAAAATAATAAAAAAAGGCAAAAATACCATTCAGTTTAACAAATAAATACCAAAAGTCCCTAAAGATGAAAAATAATAATCATGGAACATGAAAGTAATAACATCCACACATATTTTCGATAAGCTTTAGATTCATCCGGATGTAAGTGTACGGCACATATAAAATATTGCTCCTATCTAATTGCAAAAATCTATATAGGCTGACACATACAAGCAATATGGACAATTCTCTCAGTGTGGACTGCGCACTGAGTCTTCATAAGTGCGAAAACGCTAATAAAACTGAGCGATTGCATCAAATCAAATTGATGTCTTCGGCGCACTAATTCTTCGTGTCGATTGGATGCAATAGCCCGAATAAAACGGTATCATACAGCAATTATACAGAATATAATTTTCCTGTCATTCGTATTATCATAATCCGGATTATAAATCAATGATACAATGAATCATATCCATGATAGCAGTTATCATTCAAAGGGATTTTATGATAGACCGAATGGGTTGTAGTTACCATTCAAAAATGCCAATTTTCACGAACAAAATTTTACCGATATTATTCATTTTATAATCACTTTATCATATTTTTTTACGATACAGTGAATAATAAAAACAATATTGAAATATTTCATCAAATCTGCTTTATCGACCAGAAAAAATACACACCCCTGCGAGCACTTGCCGGGCACTGTCAAGTTTTTATATCATTATATGAATAATTGTTTATATTTGCGGTGTTTTTAGTTTGCTGGATCTGGAATCGAACCGTATTATTGATGCTTGTTCGTCGCGCGGTGCCTCGGTGTCTCCGTACTAGACCAAATTGAATTGGTGGTCGCGAGTGCGTTAAAGTGGTACAGGTTCTAAAAGATAAAATCCTGCTGAGTTTGTAGACTTGAACGTGGGTGGCCGGACGGCCGGATAAGAGGAAAGAATCTGCTTGTTTTACCAGAATTGACCGCATCGGAAGGTAAGTTATATAGTGACCTACTATGACTAGCTGGATGCAACTGCTAGCCGGAACCAGTAATCGCAGCATAGTTATCAGTTGTCACAACTTGAGCCTGAAACAGCCAGCGCTACAATTATTTTGTGTGCCGAGTTTCGTTATTGGTTCCAGCAGAGCAACGTATACTTTCTCTATATTTTATTCTATTTAAGACCTCGGCTCTTTAAACTACACTGCAAGTGATATTGATTCCCGAAATGGCTAGAAATTGAAACTTACAAGGGGTTTCGAAACTCCGCTCGCGGTCAGGAAAGTTATGGTACATGCACGCAATCGTAGTGGAAGAAAAATGACAAACATAAAAATGCCAATCATCGGCATTGTTAATAAGATAACAATGAATAATAACATGATGGTGCCCTAATTTAACTATTAAATACCGAGTATAGTGAACAAACAGTCGAAAACAGTATTTTTTCGCTGGATTTTTTTTTTCATCCGAATAATAAAAATTATTCAAACATCATTCAACGTATCATTATGATATGTTCAATGATCCTTAAACAATTCTGAATGATTGGATTTTTAAATCCAAATCATTTTATCATAAAACGATTACTGTTTGTATTGTTATCATTTCACCAATGGATATTGTATAATAAGAACGATGGCATGAATGGTATTTTTCTATGCGGGAGGAAGCAATCAGTGAAGTACTAGATTGAAAGTAGTGAGCTGGATTTCAGGCTAAACATGTCTAAAGGTCCAATCTGCAGAAGAGAGGCTCTCTTTGGTTTCCCTCTCTTTCGTTAATATCTCAGCTGTTTATTTGTATTATGATTGTCTCCTTGCATTGAACGATGGTCAGAACAATCGTCTTTTGATTTGTCCTGCAACAATAGTTGAAAAGTGTACCATTACATTGCAATAATTGAAAGAGAAAGTGAACAAAGAGAGCCTCTCAAATGCAGATAGGACCTATTGAAATGTTTGGCCTGAATTTTTGTATGGTGAGATGATCAGTTCTCCATTTCTGCAATGAAATGGTGCAAACAGCATGGGTTTATGGATTCTTGCCTAATTTAATGCTGTTTGAGCAAAAGTTTGGGTAACTGTGTTGTTGAAGTTTCAAGAAATAAATAATACAACTTTCACTACTTTCAATCTAGTACTTCACTGATTGCTTCCTATTGCGTACTTTTATTTGCGTTTCGCACTCTTGAAAACTATTGCGATAGTCCAGTGGTGAACTAAATGCACTATATGACGAAACAGAAGTTCAGATTCAGAGTGTTTACTGAATAATGAAAACTATATTAAACAAAATTTTTCTGATTTATTTCTATCATCTTCATTTAAAAAGCTTTGAAAATATTGAAAGGAAATCGATTTATATTTCATCCAAAATATTTGCAACCCAAATGATTGATGTTTGGAAACTATGGTCCACTGCACGAATTTTTGCTAGCCTGCTTACTCTCACAGTAATTTTGACGTTTGAGAGGTGCCAACACCGCTCAAACGTCAAATTTTGTGTGAGAGTAAGCAGGCCAGAATAAATTCGTGCAGTAATCCATATCTGTGATTGATTTTTACGTGTACGCATTGCCATTTCGAATTCTTTTGGAATATGAATATCTGAAAACTAAAATTTGTGAAGTTCGTAAATGATGATGAGTTTTCTAGCTGTAATTCTGGCTAACATTCAGGATTGGTTTTTGTTGAAATGAAAGTTTTTATCACTTCATCAGAGTTTTTTATGAAAAAGACGGATTTTTTTTCTGATAAATTAGAGTAAAACACATAAACGAATCCCTCCACAAAATTCTTTATTACATCAACAAACCTAACCTCATGACTGACAACTCTCAGGTCATTTTGACAGATGTAACATGAGCATGAAAAGGACGGCAAGAAGATCAATAACGAAGAATACATGATCCGTCTTTTTCGTGCACATGTGGGTCTTTCAAAATAACCTGAGAGGTGTCAAACATTTTCATGATGTAATGAGAAATTGGGGAAACACTGCCGTACACGAAGATTGTGCGACTGTGTCGGTGTCATTTTGTCGCGTTCGGCACGGCGTAGTGTGAGTGTTTTCACAACTGGAAGACAAGACAGCAGCAGACAGCAAGCACCACAGAGAGACAGACATGGTGAAAAATTTTGTTCGCATCGCAGTCTCGAGTCGTGCAAACAACAAGCTGGAAAACCGTGCAGAAAATCCGTGAAATCGTGCGTTTACTGCTGTGCACCGGATCGATTCGGTCTCCGGACGGTCGTTTCTCGCGTCAGGCGGTCACGTTTTCTCAGGGGTAATTAGTTTTCTGGTGTTTTAGTTGGTGGTGTAATTTTTCCATGGAAGATGTAAAAAACAGGATCCAGCAGCAGCAGTCTAGTGACAAGTTGGTGGTGAATGGGTTTGCTGAGATTTTTGCCAGGGGAAGTGAAAGGCGAAAAGGTGTCTGTGGTTCCATTTTCTTATAAGAGTTCTGGGAATTGAGTGAAGAATAGTTCCCGAAGGAAATTGTGCAGTTCAAATTGGCTCAAATAGCATGATTGATGAAGTGAATGCCAAGTGCGATTGATTCCCGTGAAGAAGAAAAGGCAACACCTTCCCCCCCTTCTCCATCATACGTTGTCATCGTCGCGTCGTCGTCGTAGTTGGGCCTCGGCCTGCGCCCTAGAGCCAACGAAATCAATTGCAAGGCGCCCCATCGTTCGGCATATTTCCCGATACAAAAGTGCAAGCTTGCTGGAAGACCTTTGGGAAAATCATTTTTTCTGGTAAGGAACAGTTTGTCATCGTCGCACGCATGGGGGGCCCAGTTGCATAAAGGATCCAATCTCGCCAAGATCCTTGGAGGATTTTTTTTCTCGTCCATCGGAAGGACACGAACCCATACGCATACGCACAGTTTTCCACCATTCAGTCAGTCAGTAGCAGTAGCAGCTAGTTGCGGGATCCCGGCCTGCTCTCCGGTGGTGGCAGTCAGTGTGGTTTCATGGCAGTGTGTGCGTTTTGGGCAAGGAACGGTGGAAGGGAATAAGGCTGAACTTAGACCGACGACGAGAGCGAGTCTACAGGTTGGACGGGAGGGGCATGTTTATTGATTTTCCAATATTGTTTTCCCTGCTGCAACTGGGAAGTTTGCGAAACCGAAAAACCCGTACGCCAGATTTTGTAAGTTTGGAAGAAAATTACTTCCCTTACACATAGTTTGCTGTAAGTGTAATTTTTATGTAAAACCTGTTTATTTGAATATATGTTAATCATGTTAAAAACTCCTTTTTTAACTTGTATACTGCATTAATGCAGCATACAGGTTAAAAAAGAAGTACAAAATTTGCATTGGGGAAAAAGCACTGTAAGAGCATTAATCACGCAGTGTATTTGATACTAAAGTAGCCTCAAATTATGTATCATGTTAAAATCAAGAGGAAAAAATAACTTCAGAAGGAATTGTTAATAGGTATTATAGATCCCATTTTATTTAAAAGACTCGAATGTTTTACAGTAACATGTAACAAGCATGTTTCTAAAAGTAGACAGACAACGGACCAGGGATCATTGTGGCCGGTGTTAAACGGGTGAATTACTGAGATGGATTCTTATAAACAGTGCCTTTTTTGGTCACGTATTTTCCTTTCTGTGCCTAAAAAAAATCACTATATTTCTATTAAAACTTATGGTAATAACACCCAAAACTGTTAAAGAACACTTTTTAACCAATTAGTAATTTCTGGATGTAGCCTTGGATGTAGCCACCGGTCATAATCTTCGGAAAAATCTGCTGCACATTGTTTGTGTTTTGGATCCGTAATTTATTTTTTAGGTTTCATATATTTGAATTCATATATTCTTCCAGGAATTCTTGTTCTAGAAATTCCTGATTAAAAATGCTGCTGTGGCTTTTCCCGCAATTTTACCAGAAATTTCCTAGAGATTTTCATTTACTCCATCAAAAATAACTACATGCGTACCTCGATCTTCAATCAATCCTAAAAATGAGTTTGGATCATTTGTAGACGTATAGCATTGACTCCTATACTATGAATTTGTGTTGTGCAGACTCCTATAACACGGATTTACATTAAACACTTTTAAAATTTATCGAAATGAAAAACGTCGACGAACATATACGTTTGATGTTAGGAATGCATTATTCTTCTATTTGCTTTCTGCTAGTGAATGGTGACATTTATTAGTCATGATATCTGACATCATCTTTCTGATGTTACATTCCATCTTGGGCAGCCTGCTTTTCAGTTTAGTATTCTATAATCACTTCCACAGTTATTCACTGAACGCTTTCTTTACCAATAGAACGTTCTTCCAAAATAAAAAGATAGATTATGGCTGTCTATTTTGTGTGATACCTAATAAAAAAACTAAGTTTCTCGGTAAACATGCTCTCCAGAACGTGAATCAAACACAACGAGTTGCTTATCCAAACCATTGATGTCAGTTCACTTACTTGTTAATAAATATTCACTTGACAGAATAACTGCGTCCATGGTTATCTGGTTATTGAAATATTTCATGAAATTGCGAATGAAATAATCAAAGATTACCTTGATGATTACGACGTTTAATCAGTTTACGCTGTTTAGTGAATCCCCTAAATATGCTCTTCTTTTTGCAACAATTAACGTTTTTCGCAGTATGTATAAGGGGGCATCCATTAAGTACGTCACGCTCAGAGGGGGGAGGGGGGGGGGTTTCAGAAGAGTGTGACAAGCAATGCATTAGGTTATACGAAAAATCCGTACGAAGGGGGGAGGGGGGTTGAAAATTCCCAAATTTTCAAATGTCAAATGCCAATTTTCGAATGTCAATCTTGTCAGAATGTCAGAAAAGAACGTGCCTCTGGAGCCGACCTACTGATACCGTATCACGGAGAAAACAAAGTACCCAAATATGAATTTATTTCACCCAACTTCGGGGTTGTGTGCGGGAATGCATATTTTTAGTTCATGGAAGCGATGTTGAAGTGGGTTTTTTACATTTGATTCCGTACGGCAAAGTACCTATCGGCTAAGTTTTTTCCCCAAACTCCTAGTTCAAAATACTCAAATTTGAGTTCAATGATGTTTACTCAATTTTGGCTTCCCGCACCGAACTGTCAAAGTTGAGTTGTTTTGCTCCTCGCTCTCTGACAACAACAAAGAGAGTGGATGAGAGAGAAGACAAAAAAGAACTCAAAAGTGAGTTTAAAAAAACTCAAATTTAGGTACTAAAGTTTCTCCGTATAGGGCATTGCCCGCCGCGGTTACTAAGCTTATTCTAAGTCTTTGACTTTTCAAAGGCTTGTTACAAATTACGATTCCGATTTACAAAAAAAAATCGTTGAATTTCTCGGTTTAGGTGATTGAATTTCAAATATGGTTCGCGTTCACTTGATTAATGTGTCAATATAATTATTGTTTCTGAGTAAGCCCGAATGGTGAGATTCGAGAAAAGACAATTTCGCTTGGTGTTTGGACAAACTTCCACTAGAATTGTAGGAGTTATTGAGTTTGCGACTCATACTACGCGGTTGCCAAAATTTTACTGAATCACGATGAAAAGTCTGCTATTTTATTTCTTTCTGATGGGGTTCCCCTAGGAGCTTTTTCATCTATATTTTCTTCTTGATATTCCTGCAGGAGTTCCTTTATTGGTTTCTCCAGCTATTTCTTTAAGGATTTCTCAGTCAGCTCGTTATGAGATTATTTAAGGACTGCATTTCGAAGTTCCTTTAGAAGCTCCCTCAAGGATTTTTTTTTAAATTCCTTAAGATGTTTCATCTACAATTCTTTCAGGAGGTATTTCTGGGATTCCTCTAGGAACTCTTTCCGGGATTGTTTTTGAGATTTTTTCCGAGATTCAACCTCCATGCATTTGTTTAGAAAATCCTTCAATAATTCAGGCCAAACATGTCTAAAGGTCCTATCTGCAGAAGAGAGGCTCTCTTTGGTTTCCCTCTCTTTCGTTAATATCTCAGCCGTGTATTTGTATTATGATTGTCTCCTTGCATTGAACGATGGTCAAAACAATCGTCTTTTGATTTGTACTGCAAAAATAGTTGAAAAGCATTGAAAATACATTGCAATAATTGAAAGAGAAAGTGAACAAAGAGCGCCTCTCAAATGCAGATAGGACCTATTGAAATGTTTGGCCTGAATTGTTTCTGGAATTCCTCAGGGAGTTAGTTCTGAGATTTTTTCAGGAGTTTCTTTTGCGATTCCCAATGAGGTTTCAGGATCTTCTTCAGAGATTTCTTCCGAAATTACTCTAAGAAATCCTTCTGAAATACTTCCGAATATTTCAGAATTCCTCAGTAACTTCTTCTAATATATCTCCATGATTCCTCCAGCAATTCGTTTCGAGATACATCAAGATTTTTTTCTTTGGATACCTCCAGGGGTTTCGGGATTCCTCCAATAATTCCGATATCCCTCTAGGAATGTCTTCTCGTGACTCTTGGAGGAATCCTAGAAGGAGCAATCAACGTTCAAAGGATTTTAAAAAATTCAGCAATAAATATTCCAGAATAAAGTACATCTAGGATCTAGGCCAAGTTCGTCCCTGGCCAAGTTCGCAGGGGTTGACGGTATTAAAGTGAAGGAGTTTCATTTTGATTATTGTAATGCAGTGTTCTTTAGTGAAACATATCACCTTTTTAACACTTTAATGCGCCTCCAACGGTTCATCACGAACAGGTGGAGTATGGTTGATCATATGCATCAGAGATGCTCGATAAACAGGAGGAACCGCCGGGGCTCAGTAGAGTCTGTTACCAAGCAATAGTTCCAAGTCGGTTGGATTTGAGAAGGTTTTGATGATCGTTACAAATCCTAATAAAAGTATTATAGGATTTGTGACAGGTTTTGGAACCTTTTACAGCCATCTGACTTTAAAATGTTGTTTGGGCTCTATTTCCCACGTTTCTCGGTTGATTTTTATTACATAGTAATTTATTAATGTCATAGTCGCTTTTTCGAATTTTTACAATGTTAGTTGGTCATATTTTCTTTAAATACCTAAAGCAATAAAAATCGACCGAAGAATCAATAGTGGGAAGGAGATTTGCAGCACTTAATTGTGCTGATAGATTCAAAGCTAACGTGCGAACACTTAAACGCATTGTTGACATCAATGCGTTCGACGTGACATTTTGGACAAAAACTGACTGCTTTATATTAACTGAACAACGTTACTTGTGTATGACTAGGTTGACATTTCTAGGCTACGCTTGAGAAAATGACATGGTTCATCTAGGTAGGACCGATAGGACAATTGAACGGATTTGAATATTTTTAATAGTATTTGTAGCAGGATGAAAGATGACATGAAATCTTTATTACTTTAAAATTTTATTGCAATCAACTGACCAACTTGGCGTATTTTTGATTATCTCTTAGATGTTCAGAAGTTCAGTTACATGTTTCTGTGAATTTTGGACCGATGACAATTTAAGGACACAAGAGATGAACACAAGTAGAAAACGATTAGCGAAATCAAGAAAACAATTTGACACAGGATCGACTATATTTTAACATACAGGGTTCGATTGATTCGATGAAAAAAAAAAACAACATACGACAACTGACTTAACGAGGAGAAAAACATATTTAACCATACCACAAAATCAAACAAGGAGACAAACACAAACCGTGTGACCATAACACTACATAGGCAAATCCTGACTGACTAACCAATTGAAAACTTTCCAATCTTCTACCGTAACTTTCTGAGTCAGTTGCAACAGTGTCTTAATGGATATCATTTTCCGCGTACGGCTGGCAAACTGCTTCTGAAAGATTACGTACTCTTTTCTATCTTCGGGTCTAGTGTAGAGGTTTCAACTCTATTCAGAGTGCAGCTAGAAACCTAGCAAAAAAAAAAAAGAATAAAGTACATCTAGGATGCTTCTATAACAAGGTATAATTAATCTTATTTCGATTTTATTATATCTAGACCAGTAGTAGTTTGGATGATCCTAAACGATAACTGCAATAAAATCCATGTAACTTCCCAGAGACAAGACACGGTGTGTTGTGTAGAACAACTTTATAATAAAAAAATAAGTAAGTCTGAAATTTTTCCCAATGATACTTTGGGCCATCCCCATCAATTTGCTGGGTCGCTGGAAAACATCCATCATGGGGTCTAGAACAAAAATTTTTTTTGAAGGTTTTTCATGCAAAAACTGTTAATAACGTATATTGTAAATTATTGCATCTCCTACAAATAGTCACAACTTAGTTGTCTTTGTAGATAGAACCATTAAATTTTCAGGCGTTTCGAAGTAGTATGCGTAGATGATTATGTGAAAATTTCATTAAAATATGTTGAATGGTTTTCAAATAATAACAAAACTATCAAACGCATTCTAAAATACTAAGCATAGTAGCAAAAGTACAACAAAATGTCTATATTTTTTATTTAATAATACATGAAAAATATTTAATTCTAAGCACTTTGAATCATTATGATGGCGGTACTGTAGAAACTTGTTTTTTCAAATGATGAACAGATACATAGTCAAATACATGAAAGGAAAACACACACACTGTCATTATGTAGCTTTTCACCAAAGTATTAATTATTTATTTCAAGAACGTGGTTTTGTGTATACATGTTCACAAGTACAAGTATACCTCTATTACGAATCCTATAATAAACAGAATTATCATGATTGCTGAGCATGTCGGCTTTCCCTAAAAAAATATTTGAATGTTATTTGGTAAGTCAAGAAAAGCACTCGGGGATTGGGAAACATCTCTGTTTTGAGGAAAAAATACAGAAACTAAATTATTTTGGAATTAATATTTACAAGCTCAAAATTAAATAGTATTGCACCTTATTCAAAGAATAAAAACAAGTTAACTCTGTTAAAGACCTCATAATAACATTGAAGTTGTGGGTATGAGTCTACATTAAACCATTGTCTTGAAGGACACAATAACGAGAACTGAATCGAAACAGAATGCAGTTGGGAAATATTCGATCAAGGGCAACTTTACGGTACTAAACATAGTTTCCGGATTATTCCATGATATTTGACATAGCTGTTGGACCTTAACTTAAGTTTGTCTTTGAATTTAATAGCAATATGATGCTTATTGCTTATGCCACCATTTATTAACAAATAACTGATAATAAGTACTGAAAGAATAGTTGAAAGCATGGAGTACTTATTGAAAATGTTTCTACATTAAGCATGAAAATTAGGCTGTTCAGCATAAAGCCTAGGAAAAAAATGATAACGATGATTCAAATAGTCTTATCGATTTGCATATGGTTTCACAAAAAATATTTTCTGTGTAATTTGAAACCTCCAAGCATGATAAAGAGTGATTGATCATTGTTAGGGCGTCGTTTACTAGTAGAATATTTTCAACATAAATCTATATCTTTCGAAAAAATATAGGGTGCCTGTACCAGTTATCGCACCTCCTAAGAAAAACTATTTTTACAAAAATAAGAAGAAGACCGACGAATGTAAACAATAAGTCAAATGATAGATTAGTTTCCATACTTTACAGGAAAAATATAAAACCGGAGCCAAAACTACTTTTAGTATTTATTACGGCGTGTGCCAATGATAGGAACCCTGTACCAGTTATGGACACATTTGTTAATTTGGGTTCCACTTCGCACTATTTACATGCATTCCTTATGGGATTTGCCATAACTGGTACACTATGGCGAAATAGGGTGCAAGGAGGCCGAAAAGTTAAGGAAAATGATTTATTTCTACCATAGTTTGACCAAATTGTGAAGTTTGAATGATTGCAATCATCTTTTGTGATCGTGATCTATTGTTCACGAAATTTTTCTTGTTGATTTATATCTTTAAAGGTTGAAAATCAACTATGGCGAATTTGAGGTACTATAGCCATAACTGGTACACTGAGCCTAAACAGTTTTTTTGCAATCCAAATTATTGCGCCACGCTCCCCTAAAGCCTTCCGCTTGCAATTTGATACTTAGATAAGACCTTAATCATTTAGAAAAAGTGAAAAAAAATCGTGTATTTGACTATGTATCTGTTCATCACTTGAAAAAACAAGTTTTCACAGTACCGCCATCATAATGACTCAAGGTGCTTAAAATTAAATATTTTTCATGTATTATTATATAAAAAATATAGATATTTTGTTGAACTTTTGCTACTATGCTTAGTGTTTTGAAATGCGTTTGATAGTGTTGCTATTATTTGAAAACCATTCAACATATTTTAATGAAATTTTCACACAGTCTACTTCGAAACGTCTGAAAATTTAATGGTTCTATCTACAAAGACATCCAAGTTGTGACTATTTCAAGGAGATGCAATGATTTACAATATGCGCTTTTAACAGTTTTTGCATGAAAAACCTTCAAAAAAAATTTTTGTTCTAAATCCCCGATGGATGTTTTCCACCGACCCAGCAAATTGAAGGGAATGGCCCAAAGTATCATTGCGCAAAATTTCAGACTTACTTATTTTTATGTTTTAAAGTTGCTCTATAAACACACCGTGAAGATGCCTTTACGAAGCATCCCCAGATCACTATGTTGAGATTCTTCCAGGAGACTGTTTTAGTATTCCTGCAGGAAATTCTCTTCGGATTAATTAATACATTCCTGCTGGGATTCCTCCAGATATTTGTGGTGCATATCTGTACGTGAGTTCCTCGAGGTATTTATTAAGAGAAATACCTAAAAAAAATGTATAGCAATCTTTGGAAGAATTCCTAAAGCGATGGAATTTTTCAGGAATTACTTCCAAATTTCTGCTATACTTCTTCCAGGGATTGTTTGCTGCTTTTGATATTATCCTATGCTTTCTACAAAAATCACTCCTTTGATTCCTCCAGGGCATTTTCCAAGTATTCTTCTAGAAGAAAATTCTCTCTGGACACTTTCAGGAATGTCTCCTGGAGTGCTTCCAGTAAATTAAACTGTGATTCACTGATTTGTCTTGTCTTTGAATCTTGTGAAATTCCAAAAGACATACTGCCCCCACTCGCATAACAGTCCCATCTTTGCTGGGATCCTATTCATATGGGACAGTTATACGAGTGGGGGCAGCATACTGGGGACGCACTTTGCGGACGAATACTTTCTTCTTGAGAGATCGTTTCAGATATTCCTTCCGAGGTGCTTTGAGGGTCCCTCTAAGAGATCCCTCTGGGATTTCTCCAATCGCTGAAATTATCATGAAGGAACTTCTAGATGAACTTTCAAAGTAACCCCCGGTTGAAGTTCATGGAGAGATGTCAGAACTTCTGGTTGAACCTCTAACGAGGCCACTGTAAGAAACTTCGAAACAACTTTTCGGAGCGCTACAAGCTTGGCCACAATTTCCTTTTCAATATGTTTCAAGTTCCATCCTAAATCCCCAATCACAAGTTCAACCAGAATCGTTCCAGAATTTGTGTCACAACCAGTGAAGAGAATTATCACACAAAAGAGGCACAAAACAAGCAACAAAGCAGGCGCGGCGATTACTCTTTATCCTAACTGCTAACAGACAATGACATGATATCCGATTTTCTTGTTGAACACAAAACGGAAGCTGAACTTATTGCGTTCTTTTTAACTGGTGAATAATCAATGATCACTAACCCAACATCGAAACTGGTTGATAATATATATTCAGCAGCATTGCAGTGCACCGACTCGAAGTTACCGCTCGAAAATCTCGTGGTGCATGTTCTTTATACCATTCTGTTCGAATTGGAACAAACTTATGTCGCATTGGGTGGATTGTTGTGACCAGCATGCTGCAATTCTGCTTTAACAGATTTGTTAGTTTAACGACATGACTCCAAACTATTCCAATATCGTTTGTGCTAAGTGGCTGCACAGGTGTCAATATGAAGATTTGCCCAAAGCTTCGATACCAGAATAGCTGGCACAGGGCCAATGGAGTCATGTGATGCTCCAGTGCGAGCTAACTCATCAGCCATTTCATTTCCAGCGATAGAAGAAAGGCCAGGACCCATTCAAGATGAACAGCATTTGCTGATTTCAGCTACTCGATTGAATTCGACAAGTGATAACATACTTCGACTTAGAGTTGGTCGAAGCAAGTGCTTCAATAGCAGCATGGCTATATGAGCAGAAGTATATTACTTTGCCCATTACGTACTGCTAAAGTGACGATTGCATTCCGCACATAAGAGCAAAGATTTTGGCCTGAAAAACGATGCAGTGTCTACCAAGTGAGTAAGACTGATACAGCCTTAGCTCACGAGAATAAACACCAGCACCTGCCCGACCTTCGAGATGGGAGGCATCAGTGTAACATACTATGCCGTCTGAAATACTTCTTTCCAGATATCCAGTTGTCCACTCTTCCCGGAAAGGTTGATTGATTGATTTGTCTTTATTAGAGAGACTTTCAGCCCTTGGCTGGTTCGTCTCTTTATTCCCGGGAAGGGAATTTCGTGGAAAATGTCCAATATGGGAAGCAATTGTGAGATCACTTGGAGCAAGGACAATTTTGTCCCAACAACAGGTGTGTGTTGATGTGCGGTTCACAGGAGTTTCCTCTAGTAGACCGAGTACCCGTTGACGGTAAGTGCAAGAAAGTGGTTCTTGTTTGAGATGAATGTGTAGTGGAGCAACGTCAAAGAGAACTTCGAGCTCTGCCGTGGGAGTTGAAGACAACGCTCCAGACATCGCCATTAAGCACATCCTTTGAAGATGGCCTAACTTTGATTGGATCGTTCTCATTTTGTCCTTTTGCCACCACACAAGACATCCATAAGCCAGTATTGGTCAAACAACAGTTGTGTAGATCCATTTGATATACTTGGGTTTTAGACCCCAAGTTGCACCAAAGGTTCGCCGGCATTGCCCGAAGGCCATACAAGCTTTCTTGATTCTGAACTCAATGTGAGGTGTCCAGAAAAGCTTGGAATCAAGAATGACTCCAACGTACTTTACCTAATCAGTGACATCGATTTCAGAATCAAAGAGACGCAAAGGTCGAACGCCATTACGGTTTCGCCTTTCCGTAAAAAGAACAATAGATGTTTTACTCGGATTAACCGAAAGGCCATATGGTGATAAGACTTGGGGACATCCACAAACACTCAATTTCCTAATCCCTGCTAGACGCAATGTCGAGAAGAGATATCGGTTTTTGAGCATTTGATGAATTCAATTGGAAATCATTGGAGATATACCATAACTCCGTGCGGCTTTCAATATGGCATCGAAAGGCACCCTTGATATCTAAGAAAACACCCAAACAAGATTGCTTTTGAGCGAATGCTTTCTCGATATCGTAAACAACCTTGTGTAAAAGAGTCACAGTGAACTTATCAGATTGGTAGGCATGTTGGTTCACATGAAGAGGCACGTTGGCCAGATGAACATCACGGATGTGGTGATCCACAATGCGTTCTAAGCATCTCAGAAGAAAAGAGTTCAAACTGATAGGTCTGAAACTCTTTGTCTCATCATACGACGCACAACCCACTTTCGGAATAAACTTTACAGTAATATCCCGCCAGGATTTGGGAATATTTCCTGTAGCGAAACTGCACACAAGTATTTTTTTTTTTTTACAAAACTTATTTGAAATAGTCAAATCTTTCTGAAGCATAATAGGATGAATCCTATCTATTTCAGGAGATTTGAAAAGAGTTAAGCTATTTAGGGGCCACTCAATCGTCCGCGCCGAAGCAAGAGAGTCATAACTACAAGAAAAGACATCAGCTTCATCCGAAGATGTAATATCCACACATCCGGGGAAGTGTGTACTGAATAAACATTCCAAAACCTCCTCATCGGAGGAAGTGAAATCACCATTTGGCGAATGAAGCTCGTTCACTTGGAAATCCTTAGATTTTGCAAGGATTTTGTTCAATCGACTGGCTTCACTCAAAATGGAAACATTTTACAAAGGTTTTTCCAGCTGGACCTTTCGGCAGACCGAAGAGCTTTTCGATAGACTTGCGAGCTATCCTGAAAGCCTCCGATCCAGTCAAACGTCGTCTGTTCCAACTCCTTCTTTGTTGTTTCCTGAACTTGGCCAGATCAGAGTTCCACCAAGGGGTTCCCCTTGTGGTCTTTACAGAACGTAGAAGGCAAGCTTCTTCAAAAGTTTCCATGATCATAACCGGCATTATCTTATGTCGTTTTCGTTTTTGATTCAGTTCCAACCTGGGTTGGAACTGGATCAGATCACAGTTTCAACCCCAACCCGACTTCGGTTTCGCTTGTACTAAAGTTTGTTTGACGTTGTTTGTTTACACATTTTCCGCCGATCCAGTTCCAACCCAGGTTCAAAAACGAATTCGACATTAATCATCAATGGATGGAGAGTATCCATGAAATTTGGTCGCAACCAAATCAATAAAGATATCCCAGTTGGTTGACCGGGGATCTCTGTAACGCAAAGTTTGCGAAGTAACATTCACATATTCAAACAAGATGATAAACAAATAGTTTCATTTGGTTAATTGAATGAATCATGTTGCTTTTCATTACACATTTAGTCTGAGTTCATGCCCATGCTGCCTTACCTCCGTAAAGTTCATAACCTCTCAGAGGCAACCAACCTGCAGAACACTCACTTCCAGCATTCCAGTGCACTATGTCGTGTGCATTTTTATGCAACTCGACGAAACCCAATCCGCAAAAGTGTAACAACTTTTTGCCGACAACCGACCTCCCCCACCCCGGTGCATATTGCTGCCATACGTGAGCCAAATTCATAATTTTCATTTTCTGCGTCTCCATAGCTCTCTCTGTCTCTTTCGTCTAATCGCATTACCGACTGACCTCGCTGCACTTTTCTGTTTCTCAACCACCTACCTCCTCCTACTACATTCTTGTATGGTCCCATCTTTTTCTCAATTTTCACACCCCGCGTGTACCGTGGGATGTGGTGACGTTATAATGGCACCTTCGTCATTAACACGAAAAAACACGAATTTGATTTCGTTGAAAATTTAACTGATCAAACGACATTGGTGCACCTTTTGGAGGTAGAAACTGCATTTCTCTGTGTGATCTACTTCCCCTCAGACAACGGTACGAGAGAGCAAACGCCCCAACCACCACTGACTGCCCGCCTGGGCCATCGCACTATATCGTCCCAAACATGGTTCCCACGTAACCAAATTGCAACGATAGCGCACTGATTCGCCGGGGACGACCCCGATTGCTACTGATGATGGTTGGCTACTACTAGACTCGCAGTGACCGACCCACAAAAAAAACGACGATGACGATTGCAACAAAATGATGAAAAAAAAAACAATATCGATGGGGTGGACATTACGAAGCAAAATATGTAGCGCCGGGTGCCGCAGCTGCTGGCTGCTGATGTCGCCGCGTCGTCCATCGTCGTTGCCATCAATTTGCGCGGACCAGAGCGAGCGGAGTGGCTGTGTGAAGATTCGAAAATCGAATATCGGGCACACATGCCAATTGCCAACCAACAGCAAACCACCACCCATCATCGTCGCTGGCTGGGCCACGACTGCTCCCGGGGGTTGATTATCCCGGAATCGTTCAATGACCCGTTATGCGCCACCACCACCACCGCGCGGTCACCAGATAATGTGGACTGTTGTGGAATCGCGTCAAAATGGGGGGGCTGAGGTCGTTCCATGTCCGCGCGTGTGTTTGGATTATTTACATTATTATTGTTTATTTAGATTCGTCTAGTAAAACATTGGATGGTATGAATACAAAGTAGTGTTTTTTTACATTTTTGATAGTTAATTATACCTGGGAAATATGCTCGAATGAATAAAAACAACTTCATTACACCAAACTTATAGGCTACAAAACAGTGTGTTCGGTTTTTGTAAACGTAAGTGTTCACTACTTTTTGAGTTTTACAGGATTCCGATGAAAATCTTAAAGCTTTAGGGCGTTAACGGGTCCAAGCTGTCTCACAATTCAAATCTTCATAAAAATGTGTTAGCAATAGTCAGGTTTCAAAAAAAAAAAAAAAATACATGACTTCACGAAAAAGTTGAAATCTTTGGTTTAGTTCCAGGAAAAAAATTAATGTGGCCTCAACATCTGATCTTTTTTGGAGCTCTATGTTAGCACAACGTTTATACTCTCGTTGTATTCTGATCCGTATAGTTGAATGCATCTATAATTAGTGAACAAACTGATAACTATTCAAGAAGTATAAGACATTGACTGTGTCAGATGACATGCTTTACTAGAGAAATCTAGGTGTTTCAAAAAGCCTATTTCTCTGTTTCTCAATTTTCCTCTTACTCTACCACTCTCATTAGCTCTAATTAAGGACAGACTTGTTAGAATCCCAATATGGCCGCCACAATGGCCGACTTTGGCACCTACTCACGATTTTGAGGGCACAAATCTCTTCGTAAACAAAACCAGCGCACCTGAGCTTCTTATTTTAAGCTTATTACAAGTGAGCAAGATCAGAATAATAAAATGCATTGTTGTTTGAAGCTTGCTTCTTGAGATTCGAGTGCGTCTAAAGCTTTGACGCACTGTTGAACCAGGATTTTAAGACGTTTGTCCTTAACGCTTTATTATAATACTCATTCTTCCTCTGTCGAAATCATTCAGAGATTCATAATAAACTACGCTATTGGAAGATGGAATAGGTCTACAACAGTGTAACGCTTCACATAAAATTATCAAATTTTCCGTACAGAAGATTTTGTAAATCAATCCTGGCAGAAATCCCTGGAGGACTCTCTTCAGGAATTCTAAGAGAAATATCTGGAAGTGTCCTAAGAGGAATCCCGTCTGGAAGTTCGGCAGGAATTCCCGACAGAATCATAGAAGGAATTCCGGATGGAATTCGTGGAAAATACCGCAGCGAACCCCGAGAGAAATCCCTGAAAAATCCCGAAAATAATCTTTCAGGAATCCCGGCTCTTATACCTAAAGAATTCCCATTGGATACTCTGAATATATTTTGGCAAAAATATCAGCAGGAATCCCTGAAGAAATTCCGGCTAGAGTTCCTACAAAAATCCTCTCAGGGTTTTCTAAAGCAATCCTGGTAGAAATCCCCGATGTTGTTTCTGAAGGAATTCCGTAGAGAATACCTGATGGAATCTTTAGAGGAATCCCTGAAATAATCATAGTAGAAATATCGGAAGGAATTGTAAAAGAAATCTCTGAAAAACTCGGATTTTAATGGAATCCTATCAGAAATTCCAGCACAAATGCCTAAAAACAATGATTATTTGAAGAAATCTCGGCCTCGGACATCTTGGACATTCGGAAGGAATCCCTTTCTGGAATTCCAGCAAGAATCCCTGTAAGAATGGCGAATCGAATACTTAAAATAAAAGGCATTCCAGAAGGAAACTGGAGGAATTCTTGTAAGAATCCTGGAAAGATTCTCAAATGAAATGCCTGAAGAAATCCGGGAAAAATTCCATCGAGAAAATATCTCATCTAAACCCATATCATTTCTTCGCCCTAATCTCTACCCTAGTCCTTTACCCTTCCCTCTGTCTTACCGTCTATCCTACCATATTCTCTAATCTGTCGCTCTACCCTAACCTCTACCATATCGTTCACCCTAATCCTCTATCCTATTATCTACCCTACCATTTAATCTATTCTTTACCATATCATCTATTCTAATCCTCTACCCCTCTACATACTATAACTCTTCACCCTACCCTCTACTCTATCCTTCACCCAAATCCTCTACACGACCGTCTACCCTTCTACTCATCAAGCCATTCTATAGCCGCCCTTCTGGATTATGATCCGGTATCTTGGATTTCAAAATTGGAATTTTGGCCGTCATCTTGAATTCAAATACCCTTATAACCCACTCCACTACCTAAGGAATGTGTATGCCAGATTCGGTTGAAATGTGTTGAGGCATTCCAAAGTTATGCCGGTACATTGCGTATAAGCAATCACCAAGTAACATTTTCAATCTTGTTGGTCTACTAGATAATCTGGGCAAGGATCGGTATATTCGCCTCACGCCATTCATATTCACTCCTCTTTGCTGAAGGGAATCGAGAAAGATGCAGCAAACGGATCGTCGTGATCAAACACGCAACCCCATCACCAGTGAGAAGCGATGAGCCAGCTGCTTGACATGAATATTCGTTGGCATTCGTCGCAGTTTGGATCGCAAGCAAATGAATGAATGGCGAATGGTGAAGAATGCTGGTGAGCGATCGCGCGGCTATTATCATAAGTAGAAGAGAATTTCTGCATGTAATGCATACATTTTTAGTGTATTGTTGCTGAAATGCTAGATTAGTAAAGAAAATAATTCGAAAACATCAAAAATTCGTATGCATAATATCAATCGCATCACTCACGAATCGCATTCGCTTGCGATGCGAATGTGGACGAATGAGTAATTTCCAAGTGTGGGTTCCCACCGTTCGCCGGAGTTTGCTGTCGTCGCTGACAAGCATACACACAAACTAAAGCGACAACCGTTCGCTGCTGACTGTCTTCGAAAGTGGAAGAAGATGAAAAGTGGAAATCAGGAACCCTGAATCTGGGTAGTACTTTTGAAAAAAAAAATTCCTGTTCAGGATTCATCCGATGTCCCTCCTTAAATTTCTACCACGATGACTCCGTGACATTCTTCTGCGGATTCTTACAGACTTCCTCCCCGAATTCCATTTGCAGTGCTTCTTGGATTTCTCTAGAAGTTCCTCGCGAGATTTCATTTGGAGGCATACAAAAATTTGCTCCCAGATTTCACGTAGGATCTCTCCTTTGATTGTTTCCGGATTTGTACAGATTTTCCGGGATTCCAATGTTGCTCTCGAGATTTCTTCGAAAGTTTGTTTTGAGATTTTTGCCAAAGTTTTGCCTGGCAAGCTGACGATTCCGATGAAATGCTGCAAATTTCATGTGGACGCATAATCTGCAAGTAAAAACTCATCAAGGATCTCCGCTGCAAGGGTTTGTCCAGAAATGCCATCGGCGTTTCTTTGTGGAACTTCTTTAAAAATACCTCTTGAAGTGAAGCATATCTGTCAAGATTCCTTCCGTATATTTCACGCCTTTTTTCTTAGTATTCCTTTCTAAATTCTCCCCGGATTCCTTTTAGCATTTTCACAAGATTCGAACAACTCTCTCCGGAATTCTCCCTTATACATTTTCCAGGATTTCTAAATTTTGACCGATTTCTCCTGGAGTTTTTTCACGGAGAGCCTACATAATTTCTTTCCAGAATATCTTCCAGAGGTTGTCTCGCTATTGCTCCGAGTGTCTCTCGTGAGATTTTTTCCGGAGCTCCTCCTACGTTTTGCCCAAATCTCCACATTTTTTTTCTAAGGATATATCGAAGATGTTGTCACGGATGTTGTCTCTACATTCCTCTTGAAGAGGTTTTGCGATTATTTCCGGTGTTCCTCTTGGGACTTCCTCGGATCTTCCCGGAACTTCTTTCAAAGTTGTTATAGGATCCTTATTCCAGGGGTTTCAAATTGAGCTCCTCTAAGGATTTCTTAAAATGTTTTTTGCGAATTTTCCAACAAAAGTTCCTCTCGGTATTTTTTCGAAGTTTCTCCTGTTTTTTATTTCAATAACTTTCCGTGAGCTCTCCCTCAGAGTTTATCCCTGGATTTCTACTGGAGTTTCAGCCGACATATTTCCTTAAAATTTTTGCGAGATTTGTTTTGAAATGTCTCAAGAGATTTCTCTTGGAGTTTCTCCCGGGACTTCTCTCAGAAGAGTTCTTCCGGTATTTCGGTCCTGGAATATTTCCAGAGTTTTTTTTTCTGAGTTTACCCTGGACCTTCACTTCTTCTATTTTGGATTTTTTTTCCCGAAATGGTTTCTGGGATTTTGGCAGGAGCTATTGCCGATATTTCTCATGGAGTTCTTCTTTGAGTACTTTCAGAGGTTTTCCCAGGCTTTCCATCTTAGTTGTTTACCGGATTTCTTGTAGTGTTCATCCTGAGATTTTTTACAGATTTTCTCGGCATTTCCCCTAAAGCTCTTCCCGGAACCTCTACCAGAAATTGTCCCGACATTCTTGTTGCTCCTTCTGAGATTTGCATGATAGTTGCTCCCATAGCTCTTTTTCTTCCGGATGTCTCCTAGGATAGCTGAAGGTATCCAGGTGTGGCGAGAAACTTCGCAAATACTTATTGAAGATATCTCGAAAGCAGGGTGTCTACTACCTGGAAGAAGCTGGAAAACCGGGAATCCTCAGGGATTTCATTTAACAGGGAAAAACCTGGAATACTCAGGTAATATTGTGAACACTCAGGGATATTTTGCATCGACAAAAATGCAGTCGGGTCTCCTATAAGACGCTACCACCCACTTTACGCCCACAGCAATTTCTCAACTGCTCTCCATCCGATCCAGCCGATTTGTTGCCTGCAGTTAGGCTGTATTACAGGCTAGTTACATAGCGAAGATGAACTAAATTGGTTAAAAGATAACATGGAAATTACGGTGGGCGTAAAGTGGGCGGCAGCGTTTTATAGGAGCCTCGACTGTAAATATAAAACTGGTTTTATGAATAAAAAGTGGCGAATTTCATTACTCGTACATCAACTTAGAAATAGAGTCCACAGAGTTTACTGCATTGCTGGTATGAAAAAAAAATATGTCGATTATGTAGTAGTAGTGTTCCATCTAGAAAATTGGCTATAACGATTTTTCGAGAAATTCCGTTAGGGTTTCTTTCTGGAAGTTCTTTGGAAATACCTTTTGAAATTCCTCCCTGGGTTGTTAACAAGATTACTTACAAGATTACTAACAGCATTTTTCCAGATTCGAACATTTTTTTCCGGAATTCTTCCTTAAGAAACTTAAAATCTTCATACAGTGTTTTTTAGATAATTTGCCAGTACTGCTCCCAGAGTTTCCGCAGGTTTCTACCAGGATTCATCCCGAGATCTTCACAGGAGTTTCTCTCAGGATGTACCGCAGATGTTGTCGCGAAATTTCTGTTAGAGTTTCTCTCGGGATTCCTCTTGAAGGAATTTATGGGAATTCTACTAAAGCTCCTTCAATGGTTTTAAGGAGTTTCTCACTAAGTTTGGGCTGGAATTCCGTCCAGGATTTCTTCCGAAGTTTTTCCTGTGATTTCTTCAAAAAAATCCGATAGCTGTCTTCTTGAGTTTCTCCTTGGATTATACAGAAGTTTTAGCGTGTATATTTCCCAAAGGTTCTCGAGGAATTTCTTTTGAGATTTCTTTCGGAGTTTTTCCCGAGACATCTATCAGAAGATTTCTTCTGGTGTTGATCCTGAGATGTCTCTCAAAGTTTTTACAGAATTTATCCTGGACTTTCTCTTTAGCTTTTCGGAGACCGTCTGGGATTTCTGCAGGAGCTACTGCTGGTATATCTTATGGAGTTTATCCTGTGTTTCTATTCGGATATTTTGAAGGTTTCATCTTGTAGTTGATTATCTAATTTCTGGCATTGATTCACCTGAGAATATTTTCTCACAGATTTTCTCGGGATTATTCTCAGAGTTCTTCCCGGAATCTCTACCAGAAACTACCCCGAAACTCTGGAAACTTTTTTTGGGATTTCTTTAACAATTCCTCCCAGAATTCTTGCAGTATTTTTTTTCAAAAAAATTTTCTCGGAATGTCTCCTGGGATTACTTACGAGATTTCTTGTAAGAAATTCACGGAAAATGAAATTCTGGGACCTATCCTAAGAGGAAATATTTAGGAAATTTAAGGAGGAACTCTGAAAACATCTTAAAGGAACTCCGGGAGAAACTACGTATGAAATCCACGAGAAATATCTGAAAACTGTCTCTGGAAGAACTTCTGCAAACATCCCGAAAGAAACTGTTGAAAAACTGTCGCGAATTCACTAAGAGAAATTTCTGGAAGAACTTTAGAACATTTTTGAATAGATCTCCGGGAGGAATGCAGCGAAAACTCTGGAAGAAAGTCCGGGGGTACATATTCCAGCAGAGACCCCGTGACATATCTTGAAAAACCTGAAATCGTGAAAAATTTCGGAAGGTGTTATTTACGTAAAAACCTCTGGATATATTAGGGAAAAGAGGAGAAAGCCAGAAAATAAAAACCTTCGATAATTTTAAGGAAAAACTGCATGAGACATTGCAAATGAATTTGGAGGAGAAATTCTGGAAAGATTTAAAGGAAGAATCATGGGTAGAATTTCGAAATCTCTACATAACTCTACCACCAGCTCAGAGTACAAACATCATAGTGTCTATTCACAACTTTGTATGGAATTTAACGGTCATCTAGTCTGTGGAATTACAAAGTGAACTCCTGAATGTTTTTCCTGATTTTCCAGAGTGGGTATTTAGATGGCATTTTAGGTGGAAATGTTAATGAAATTTCTTTCAATTATGGAGGCGAATGAATTAAAATTAATAAATTTAAAGCCTCAAAAAAAAAAAAATCTTTCAATTAATCCAAAAGAACTCTGGGTTAAATTTAGAAATATTCCTTAACCGATTTATGTATTATATTCGTATGAGTTTTGTTTAACAGTTCTTGAGAGAATTCGGTGATTTGGTAGAATCACTTGGATAATAAATCTTGAACATTTTTCCTTAAATTTTTTTACTTGAGTTATGAGGATACTTCTGTATAGTTTTTAATTTTATGAAATTTGGACTATTTTTTTGTATTTTTACACATTTAAAATCTCCCCCTAAAAATCTTCTTATAAGAAGGAAAAAAGAACTTCGGAAGAAATCCTCTGGAAATCTGGGACATCTCACTCTCAGAAAAAAAGTTCTGTGAGTAATGGATAGAACTTCTAACGCAATTTTCAGTGGAAATGTCAAAGCAATGTCTTGCAATCGACTCACAAGAACTCTGCTAAAAGTCTAGAAATATTCATTAACCACTTTTGTTTTATTTTCAAAAAAGTTTAAAAAAAAAGTTCTTGAAAGAATTCAGCGATAATTTTGTAAAATTAGGGCTTATTTTTGTATTATGATCTTTCAAAACTCTTCCCAGGAAAAACCCAGAGTTGCTGTTGAAATGTATTCCAGGTTGTTTTAAAGAGCGCTGGACCCAGCTTTCTTCCAGAGTTTTTCCTCGAATTTCTTCATCAGGTTTTCCGGAATCATTCCCAGAATATCTCTAGGATTTCTTATTCCGATGTTCCTTCCTATTTTTTAGATTTTTCCACGATTGTTCTTATTCATTTTTTTGGGATTACTTTGCAACAGTATTTTCATATATTTTCGTGGAGTTGTGCCAGGATTTTTCCCGAGATTTTTACAGGATTTTTTTCCTATACGTTTTGCTAGAGCTTTTTTTTTAAGATTCATGCAAGAGTTCCTCTCTGAGAGAGCCTAACAGTTTTTTTCAAAATGTTGTTTCAAGAGAATTTTCTGGTAATTCCTACAAAAACCAACATTTTTTCGATTTTTTAAGAAGAATTTTGGAGTCGATTTAGTCCAATTAAAAAAAAAATAACGTTCTCGTAATTTTTGCTCCAAGTTAGGCTTTATATGTGACCTTCCAAATGCCGCTTAAAGAACTTTTTTATCGTAACAACTCCATGGGATACATATATGAATTTCAAGACATCATTGTTTTAAGTTAATATTGTCCATAACATTTGAATGACAAGACCTAGCAACATGCAATGTTCAGAACAAATACGTCATTACTTGCTGCTCAAATGCTCCGAAGCTCACATCTTTGAAATAAAAAATCAAACAAAAAAGTTATTGTGAAAAACCCTTTTTTTGGATGGATCACCCTAAGTCAAAACATAAAATTGACATACTTTGTTCGAATTAAGAGCTCGATAAAAGGTATCTTCGGTAAAGTTGCTTGAAATAATATTACCTACAACTTTTCTGAAGAACTCAATCGCGTATGACCGAAAATTAAAAAGTTCTATTCATGTTGTGTGTTTAGACGAGGAACACCGTAATCTAAAATTTCTGGAAAAGATGCAGCAAACAATTGCAAACAACCTCTCTTACGACACCAAACGCCAAAAACTAACGATAACAGAGATAGGGATTTTTTCCTGTTAAAACGTGGATTCTGACCATTGTGCATTTGGTTCATGCAGAGATGTCAATTGTGACAGTACATTACTTCTCCAACAGTTTTTTTTCCTTCCCTGTCGGGGAAATTAAGCCACTGTGTCCAATAAGTTGAACTTTTGTGGCATAACATCTCCAACAGTTAGTTCTGCGATAAGTTTGACAAGCGCACTTGCTCGAGGCATGATAGTCGAATTTGTTATTTTATTTTCACCCAAAGTAGCAAAAACGGGGTTCGCAGGTTTTCTGGATAAAATTCGATCCATATCGTGCGAAAGAACCATTTATCAGACGGCAATTAAATCCCTCTAGTAAGGTTGAGACATTGTAGCTTATTGATTTGCATGCTCATCGAACAACTGCAAAGCTCTTCCGAACGACAAACATTTGCGATGCACTGAATGAATCCCACACAAACGGACATGGAGCGACAAAGTGACCACCCCCCTCTGCTGCTGCAAAACTTGAAAAAAAAATCCAATTAATTGATTCGTGTCAACTTGCATTCTGATTTTCCATGTTGATTCGCTCTCGTCCGCCGCTCAATGAAGGCAATATTTTCCAGCTTTTCCAACTGCTATCCTGTGAGTTTGGGAAATCCCCATTCGTCTACGTCTACAATGTGAAGCGCTGTGAATGCTGTGAGAGAGAAGAAATCAGCGTAAAATAGTGAGAAGAGCAAGAGAAAAAAAAAGTATCGAAACAACAATCTAACAAGTTAAGTTCAGCCAAGTGTAAGCAAAGCGGAAAGCTTGTGCAGTGATTGAAAGTTTTCCCGCTGTGCCAGCGAAAAGTGTTTGCCAAATTCTGTGTATGTGTGGTGGGATTGCATCAGTGGAAAACCCGAATCAGTGCCATCCGCTGTCCCTGGCAGCCCCTCCTAGGAGCGGGGGACACTTTCTTCATCCCTAACTTTCCCTAACTCGTGGTGCTGGTCGGGAGAAAGACCACTAGAAAAGCGAGAGGAGGGAACGGAGCCAAAAAACGTGACAAAGGAACACAACGGGCATAGTGAGTGAGAATATAATAACAACAACAGCACAGCAACAGGGAAAGCCGATCGGAAAGCAACAGGAAGGTGGTAGGAGGGTGAGCAGGAAAAACACTCCGACAGTCAGCCAGTCAACCACCGTACTTTTGCGTTCCTCTGTGCTGATAAACCAACAACAACAACAATAGTAACAGCAGGAACGGACGAACGAGGAGAGCAATCGTACCGCACCGTACCATATGACATAGAACGTTAGTCGTAGCCGTTGTCATCCTGGTTGCTACACACCACAACGGAGGGCAACATTCTCGAAAAGGGTAAGTTTAGCTGTAGCAAGCATGCTTTTATCCTCTAGCCCGCTCTTTCTCTCTCTTCCTTTGTATTATTATACGGCGTGCGATTTGTGTCCCACCCCTTTTGTGCACGCCCGCAGGTTCACACGGGCGGGCGCGATTTTGTTTGACGTTTCTTTTTTTTCTCATTCCACCACCGCATCCAGCTTCTATTGTGGATTTTTGGGGTTAGCGCTCGTGCTTCTTGCTGCTGAGCACAGCGCTAACTGTCTGTATGGAGATTATTAAAAATAATCATAATGGCTTTTGACAACGAGAGCGAGAGCATAATCGTGTTTAATTCAGATTGTCGTCGAGCCATTGTCGGGCTGTTATATGGCTATAACTTCTACTTTAATATTTATGGAAGCGTTTGTGTGCAGCAAATTTCGTTGGTTTTCTACGGTCTGTGATCGACATTTTACGAATTCAACTATAAGGTGAGACATAATAATTTAATGTATTTTATTGACCACCACAAGTCATGTCATGTTTAAGCCAAATAAAATGTATGTTATCTTTGGGTCAATAGGAGACTAAGGGCCGATTTCTTCACCTCGGCTTAAGCGTTAAGCCAGGTTTAACTGTATGGGTAAGCCTGGCTTACCGGTTAAGCCGAGGTGAAGAAATTGGCCCTAATAGTCTTCTTACACACTCTCGGGTTCCAATGTCGATGCAACACATGCCGCCTAGAAGATCTAGAAGATCCAGCTATGAAGTGACCGCTAGTCGAATAATTCCACATTCTAGTAGGAGAGCAGTGGCTGGCTATCAAGAATGCTTTTCTTGGACGCCTGGTTGGTAAAGGGAAAATCAGTCTTATGCATTCTCCCCGTCTTGACACAAAAAAGCCTCCATAGGGTTTTTGAGCCCATTTCCGGCACAACAGGTAAACAAAATTGTACATTACCTAAATTCATAACGAAAAGACCGTTTTCATCCACTTCTTTCATCTGAATCAGTTACCTTATTGAGTGAACTTGTTGTTAACAGTGATTGTTGTGAAGATTTTCTGTCGGAAAGTTGATTTTGAACGAGTTTACTGCACCTAGTCCAGCACCAATTCTCGGCACCAGTGTTGAATTTCCAGCAAAATCAAATAAGAAATCACTTCGGCATCCATCTTTGTGCTGCCGAAGTGCACTCGTCTGCATGTAACAGTTGTTTTGAGCACTTGTGCGACTTCAGACTGAAAGTGTAGCTCATTGACTGTGGATCCCGTTGCGGAAATGTTGCGGGAGATGATTATTTACGGAAGCTCGTTTGGAATATACGCGGCAAGTCATATTTTGATTTGTTTTGTTGCAAGGTGCTGGGAATTGACGCAGGTGCCCAAGTAGCTCGAAACCCTATCTATTTTTTTTTCCTCCGTCAACGCTACCCTCTCAATATGTCTAAAAACTTATTCAAGACGAACGCATTGATATGATGGGAACTCCCACTACGCTCGGACGCAGAAGCTATGACTGTTACGCTGCTGACATAGTGCCGCTTCAAAGTGAGAGTGAGAGTGTGCGTCCATAGGATTTTCGTGGATTTGCTATTGTTGATATTCTTCTTTGCGGCTTCGCACACGCGCACTCCCACTCTCACGCGTAACTATAACGGCGCCCTTACAGCTGAATGACCGTCATCAAGTTTGGTCCGAATGAGAGCCTATTTGTTTAGTATTGGTGCACGCCGCTCCTAATATAAATATGGCATGCCATATAAATATAAATAAAAGCCGTAGAACAAAAATGCATGCAATCAGAGCTCGTGTGTTTAAAGAAGAAGAGCTGATCAATGCTATAAGATATGATGCATCTCTTTTTTGGTGCACGTGGCGGTTGTCATTTGACATTAGGGCCACAGTGAGCGGCGAGCGATAGAAAAACGTTTAAAGATTGTAAGACAACTGATTGGGAATCCTATACTCAAGTATCTTCCAATCCGATCTTCCAATTGCATTATGGGCTTGATGTGACTTTCTATAATGTACTATAGAAAGTTGGAAGATTCGTCCAAATACCATAAAAACAAAACCTCTACGCCTATCAAGACAGTTGCCTGTGACGAACCACTATAAAGTAATAAGGTCAGCCAAATGGAAATCATGGATTCTAAGGTATAGCCTACACTTGAAGTTCTCTTTAAAAAACTCTTTCGACAGACCACTCCAATGATGTGGGTAGCATCCCAAAGACAAACGGTTCGCTCACTGTATAACCTAGCGATACATTGAGCGAATTGTTGAAGATCCACTTCCCTGATTCAATCCTTTAGTGACCAAGATACTAGCATTGCTGTCTCAGATCCAAAAGATATCCAAGCATGACTTTCAGGATATCTAAGCGTGGCTTTTAGGTTGCAAAGCAAGCTTTCAAAACCACTCATGGCTGAAATGGCTGTAAAATCATTCGCGCCATTGAGGTCTTCCGGTATGGACGAAACATTCCTAGCGTTGCTCCAAAAAGAGGAGAAATCATTTATTCCGCCCTCGGTAGGGATTTTTAGGGCGAATCTTTTTGGGTCCCATACCTAATGATTTGCGTCAAGATTGGACTGTCTTCATGCCGAGAGCAGGAAAAAGAGATAAAACCAACCCTAAAGCTGTCAGGTCGATAAATTTATCTTCTGTAATGCTAAAAATCATGGAGCTATGGTACTATGCAAGTACATAAATAACAAATTAATTTATGAAATCAATGCCTATGTCAAAAAAAAAAAACAATTTGCTTCCCAATGTGAAAAACACACGATCTCTAAACTACATACGGTACTTCAAAAGATCGAAAACGCATTTAAGGCAAAAGGCATTGCTCTTATTGCATTTCTTGATATTGATGTCGCATTCAATAAGGTCAGCAATGTTGAGCAGAAATTTCGACCATTGCGGTGCTATAAATACCTGGGTACGTGCCATGCTTATCGACAATTCTCTTCTGAATTTAGCGATTCATACATCACACAGCGGAAAAAAACAGTGCAAATCTATGCATACATCTGTATCTCACTAACGCATTCAATTTTTCTAATGAATAAAACTGTTTTAGGCCGCACTGATCATTATCCTGCTCATTTTGGCCCAATTCCTCAATAATTATTAACTTTTATGTGCTGTAAACTTACTCTAAAACAAATATGAAACTTGAATGCGGTTTGCCTTTAATGACTTTTCTAAAGAACAGTTGTATTCATTAGACAAACTGGATGCGCTCTAGAAATACAGAATTTGGTGTAGGTTTGCATTGTTTTTTGTTTTTCATTATGCATCACTGTTATTTATTTATTTTTTTTAATTTTCTTTATTTGGAGTAGGGAAAACCTCTGGGAGCGGAATTCCTTTAATTAATTGGATCACTTCTCCAAGAGGCACAAAACCTACTCTTCTATTCAAATTTTTGTACAATTCAGGTACACTTCCAGTGAGAAATAATTCTCTTTTAAGGAAGTGTGACTTAAATCTAGCTTACATTACAGTTATTACATTTCATGTAAAATTCATTATAGCAATCATTTGACAAACAGCAGTTAAAAAAGTGATAATAAGGAAATACTCTCTCAAATCAGGCAGCTGGTTGAAGTACGGCAGATCACCGGCGATGTATTAAGACTTGACAGTAGGGCCGGATTGCTGATGTAGATGGGTGGCCTCTGTTACCTGCGAGAATAGCTGAATCCCCTTCGAACGGCTGGATGTAGTGAGAGTTAGATCATCGGCGACGTACATGGACTTCGGGTTGGCAATCGAACCAGATTTGCAGTGTAGATTTTTATGCTGGTACAAGAAAAAATGTTTTTTAATGGGCGCAGTATCGCTGGCTTCGGTCAGACATATACCAGGCCATGTTACCTTAGAGAATAACTGGCGGTTACTCCTGGCCGAGCAGCTGGATGAACCAGGAGGCAGATCATCGGTGATGTACGGAGGCTTGGCATACGGAGCGAATTGGCGATGGACATTCCCAGGCTTAGGGAAAAACTAGCTGTTTCTGACCGAGCAGCTGGATGCAGTAGAAGGCAGATCATCGGCGATGTACGGAGGCTTGGCATACGGAGCGGATTGGCGATGGACATTCCCAGGCTGACACAATAGATAAGGCTTTTTAAGGGCCTGTCCATAAACTACGTAGACTCTTAGGGGGGGACCGGGGGGTTCTGGCCAAAGTCTACGCTCCATACAAATTTCGAAAATTTTGTATGAACAAAAGTCTACGAGGGGGGAGGGGGGGCCTGAGATGGCCAAAAATGAGTCTACGTAGTTTATGGACATCGCCTAATGGGTGCAGTACCGCTGGCTTCGGCCAGACATATACCAGGCTCTGTTACCTTAGAGAATAACTGGCGGTTCCTCCTGACCGAGCAGCTGGATGCAGTAGAAGGCAGATCATCGGCGATGTACGGAGGCTTGGCATACGGAGCGTATTATTGCAACAAGTTTCTAGATTCTTTGGTTGAATATGATGATGACGTTGTCATTATTGTAATAGGCAAATCTGCCCTCAATTATACTTTTTCCTGGTGTTAACAAGAACAACTAGGAATAACGAAACTCTCGATGGCTCTCGAGAACAATAACTGTAGAGATCCCATGAGACTAGAGGAATCTCAAAATGATCTAGGGATTAATTCTTGGAGAAACTTTTGAAGGAAACCCTGAAGGAATATTGAAAAGAAGCCATGAAAGAATCCCGAGAAAATCACTGTAGGAATCTCAGGGGAATTCTGGAAAGAATATTTAGCCTCTGGAGGAGTGCCGAATGCAATTTCGGCAGGAATCCTGGGAGGACACCATGGAAGAATCACAGTAGGTGCCATTGAAGAAATATTATAAGGAAACCCTTGAAGAATTCTTGGAGAAATACAGAGAGGATTACCGAAAGCAAAACCTGAAGAAATCAAGGGCAGAATATCCAAACAAGTCCTGGGATAATGTTCTGGAGGTTTTCCCGGGATGTCCATCTGGATATTCCTCCAGGAACTTCCTTCTAGAGATTTTTACAGAGTTTTCATCCGGGATATCGTCTTTCGATTTCTCCAAAGATGCAATCTTGGATTGCAGGAGTAACTCCTGCTAGGGATTACACCTTGTATGTCTTTTCTGGATTCCTCCAGGTTCCTTGAAGGATTTATTCTGGGATTTTCTCCAAGAAATACTTGAGAGGTTCCTTTAGGACAATTAGAAGTTTAGTCTGGGATCCAGGAATTAGATTTAGGTACTTCCAGAGGTTTTTCTGCGGTGTTCCCAGAGGAAACTCCCAAGGGGATCCCATCAACCCTAAAGGTACCTCACTAGGAAGAGGATTTCTTTAAAAAAAACTGCAGAATTTTAAGATGCAACTTCTGCATGATTCTCTCAAGGAACTACTGATGGATTCCCCCAAGAAACTATGACGATTTTCAGGAGGATTTCCAGAAATAACTCCCGAAAATGTCTGTAAGGACACTAAGAGGACTCCCAGAAGATAGTTCTGGATGAATTACAAAGGATACTACTGGAAAATTCCAAAAAAATCAACTCCTAGAGGACTCTCAGAAGAAGCTCCTGGAGGACTCCTAGAATAACTCCTGGATGATGCCCGGAAGAAAAATCTTGGAGGAAACGCAGTAAGAAATCCTGAAGAAATTCCAAAGACGAATACAACAGAATCCAGCAAAATCACTTGGAAGTCCAAACAAAAGTTCCAGAAGAAACTCCAAACTAAGACTATCCTAATGAAATGCTGAAATCAGAATTACCATTCACTATTGCTCCATGATAGTTGTATACCGTTGAGACGTAAAAGAAGTAAAACTACTCCGTGGTTCGATATTGACATTTCACGTGCAATTATCAATCGAGACTTGGCTTACAGAACCTGGAAACAATCTAAAACAGATACTAATAGGAATATTTACAAATGTCTTAGAAATAGAGTGAATTTTAAGATCCATCGAGCCAAAAAGAATAGAGACCAGCTTAAGTTTAATAGGGTAAATGTACCAATAGTGGTGCTATTAGTAGCTCCTTGTAGAAAAACAATTGAATAAAATTGATAATACCACAAAATAAAAAGTCTGAAAACGTTAATTCATAGTTTTTCACTTAAGTTTGCTAGGAAAAATGTAAAAACCATTGTTTATTTCAGTTTTTGCTAATAAATCACTTGCACCAGCTATAGGTACACGGTTCTTATTATGGAGGTAAAATTTAACATTTAACAAAAGAGCAAAAAAATTAAGGAAAATAATTGTTTAAAATAGGTTTTTCGGCAAATCCTGAACACATAACTTAATTAATGTTATTAATTAGTTATGATGCATCTATTAAAAATGACATTTGCAAGCTTTTTGTTCGAAATAGTGGTAAATTGGCACTACCTCCACTAAGGGAGCAGCTTTTACCCTACAGATTTACCACCCAAACAACTTTGGCGAAACATAAAAAAAACTGGGGGTTAATAAGGAATCTAGATTTTCTAGTGACGATTTTTGAGCGAATGATATCAACAACTTTTGCACTTCTAATTTTTAAACGATGTTTCGGTAGATCCAATATTAACGAATCACCAAGGTTTCAGTTTTCTTAGAGTTTCGGATCATGATATCATCAACTGCATTTTTTCAATCAAATCGAATGCAGTAGGATTCGATAAAATTCCTATTCAATTCATTAGGCTTTTTTTACCCCTGGCCTTGCCAATTTATAAGCATCTATTCGACACCATCATCAAAACCTCTATGTTCCCTAGATCATGGAAGAATGCAAAGATAATTCCTATCAAGAAGAAAGCCAACTGTTCATCAATTGACAACCTACGCCCTATTAGCATTCTCAGTGCACTATCTAGAGTATTTGAAAAACTTGTGATTTCGCTGCATTCGCTGCATCCTTTTCAGTCTGGGTTTAGAAGTAATTTCAGTACTAATACTGTTTTAGCTAAGGTACATGATGACGTAGCCCAGGCAATTGACAAAAGAGGCATAGCTATACTGCTGTTGATCGACTTTGCCAAAGCATTTGATCGAGTATCACATGATGCAGGGCTGTTACAGCTGGCGCGGATTTCGCGTTTTGCGCGGTTTTTGCTTTTCGCGCGGATTTGGCGCGTTTTTGCTAAATACGGTGCGGATTTTGCAGAAATGGCTTTTAAATGCACTACCATTAATTTTTAGACATAAAGTTCAACACAATCAGTAAAAAAGTATATTTTCAAATAAGAGTTTTAGAATATTCAGCTTGAGGAAAAACAATGTTTATTTCCCTGGTTTGGACTACTACATAAGTTGCTCTGCACTAAAAGCTCAGTTTATTAACTGTGAAGACCCTCTTCTGAATTTTAGTGAAACCTTGAAGTAATTTCTGTCTTAACCCCGAGATAATTTTCGGTTAAAATATTGGATACAATTAAAATTCGGATAGAGTAATGGCAGTGGTTTAAAAAAAACACTGATTCGTGACAAGATGTATGAAATAATTCGAGCTTTTGGCTTAGATATCTGTTTTGTGGAATTTGTAAAAAAAAAAAGTCTACCGGAAATTTTGAAGAAACATTTGGTGGAATTTTGTAATCAAATTTTACAGAATCTCGTTAAAAAAATCATTGGTTTTGTAGACTGTGTGTCTTATAAAAATCAATCTAATTGGTGTTTTCTGACACAGTATGTCGTGAAATTTCTGATATTCCTGATAAAGGATACAGGAGACGTTCTGAAGATTTTAAAGAATACCATAGAAAAGGCTGTGGAAAAACTCTAATCATAATATTTTTTAGCGAAAGTTTAAAAATCCTTCATTTTTTTGATTATTTATGGAAGAGTTCCAGAACGATGGAATTGACAAAATTCCGCAATCAGTTAATAGTGGAACTTCTGTCGAATAGATTTGTTTTGCTAAAAACTCCCTAAATTACCCTAAACCCGTACGTGTAGTCATGATGAAATTTTTCTTTGATTTCCAATCGTAGCACTCATTGAGAGGGGCGTTGAGGGTACATTTATTAAAGGGTTTCTTGGTGGATTTTTGGATGATTTTTTTTTTTGCAAAATACTTGAAGAAATCGTCGATGCTTTCGGAATCCCAAGACATTTTTGCTGAAATCTTCACTAAATTCCCAAGGGTATGGTGTGACCAGAAATTCTTCTCATAAAACTTTCATGAATTAACACTTTTCTATATATCTTTAGACTTTTGTTTAATATTTGCCGGACATTTTTTTCAATTCATTCTTTTTCAGAATTGTTTCCCTTATGCATAAAATTTATTTAATAAACAATAAACTTCACGGTAGAGAAGGAAGTAGACGGGAGGCTCCCCTTTCTCGATCTGTTGATCAGCAGAAATGAAGACAACACACTGAAATTTGGGATCTACCGGAAGCCTACATCCACCGATAGATACATCACATCAGACTCCAATCACTTCGGTGCTCAAAAGCAAGCCGCATTCCACTCCATGGCACACCGGCTGTTTAACGTACCTATGGCCAAAGAAGAATTCGAAGAAGAAAAATGCCGAATTTATTCAGCAGCCGAGGTGAATGGGTACGATCGGTCTTTTGTGGATAAAATAATTCGTAAACACAAACGTAAAACACATCGCCACAGTATAACTACACTACAACCGGACACAAGAGAGGTGAAAAGAGTCAGCCTGCCATTCTACCCCAAAATAACAAACCCCATAAAAACAACACTCCACCGACAAGGGTTGCACGTTGTTCATAAAAGTGAGAACACTCTGCGTGACCTGCTTTGTAACCTTAAAGACAAAGTTCCACCTGACGAGCAGTCTGGCATATACCAGGTTCCCTGCAAGGACTGCCCGGCGGTTTACATCGGCCAAACCCGTCGGAAGGTCAAAGTTCGCATCAGAGAACACAGGAATGCCGTTGTGTCGAATAAGAACAACGAATCGAGCGTGGCGGCTCATACGATGGAAACCAACCATGAAATAGATTGGGATAGTGCGAAGCTCATAAAAAGTGTGAGAAAAGCTTCCCACTTAAACACATGGGAGTCAATGTTCATCAGCAATGCCCAAAAACCGCTGATGAATGAAGACGATCCTCCCATCATGTCGAGTCTATACGATCTCATCGACACGAATCGGCTGCAGTAACATTCTCTCTCTCCCCGGACCCGGATCAGTACGAACAACATCGCAATCAGTCGGACATTGTCCCGTAGATGGGCTGCATCGAGCCCGAAACCGGTCGGCATCAAGGTAATTTTTTAATTATTTTGACGATTGTAAGAACCATAAGTGTCGTGTCTTGTCTCGCGTCGCGTTTCGTGAATGTCGTTCTACCATTATGTTACCTATAAATGATTTCAAAAGTTTCGTCAAGAACCTTTCTTTTTGAAATTGTTGCAGGGACCAGCAAATTCAATTCTCGTTAAACAACGTAAACACCCTGATTGATAAGAAATCAAAGAACTATTGATCCAAAACTGTTATTCAATAAAAAAAACTTTAACCTTTCATCACAATTGTGTAAACTCTTGTTTGAGTGGTCATTTAAAGTTCTAAATTTATCAATGAAAATACTCTATATGTGTATTATTGCAGCAAATGTAACGAATAGTTGATTTTCTCTGAAAAAATCTGCCTTTATATTAGTTCGATTCAATAAAGCCATATGTTGTTGTGCTGGCGCGGATTTGATGACCTTGGCGCGGATTTTGCGGTTTCCAAATCGACACTTTTGTAACAGCCCTAAATTGGTAAGGAAATTGGTGAATGAATTCAGTTTTTCCCAGTCAGCGGCTAGTTTGATCAAATCTTATCTGAGCAATAGACATCAGACTGTTTTCTACAACGATGTTGTTCAACATGACCGATATTGCAAGGAAAATAAATTATGATTTGAATTGTATCCTGCAGTGGTCGAAGAGTAATTTGTTGGCCGTTAACCCATCCAAAACTAAAGCCATGTTGATATCGAAGCTCAGAAATCCTCCTCAAGCACCAGTACTTGTTTTTGATGGTCAAAGAGTTTTTTTTTTAATTTTGATAATTTGGGGGTTATTTTTACATCGAATTTGTCATGAGATACTTTTATCAATGCCCAATGTGGGAAAATATACGGTTAACTAAAACGGCTGAACATGGTGAGCAAACACTTTCAACCAGCAATGAAAATTAAACTCTTCAAGTCTCTGATACTTCCTCATTTTATGTACGGTAATGCTTCCGCTGCACTGGCGTCGTCGTTTCTTCCGTTGCCGTGGGCTCCCGTGCCTACGTCCTCCACGCCGTTCAGGTGCTGATCGAAGTGCTGTTTCCACCTTTTGATCACCTCACGTCCGTCCGTCAAGAGACCTCCGTCTTTATTCCTGCATATTTCGGCTCGCGACACGAAGCCGTTGCGGGATGCGTTTAGCTTCGTAAAACCTCCTCATATCATTCCGTTCCATACGCTCTTGAGCCTTAGCAGCCACATTTTTATTACGACTCTCTTTTCAATCAATAAAAAAAAAAACAGTTCGAGGGTTACGTAAGTCGAACATGCAACACTCGAAAAATCTACCTATTCCATTCTCCCGACATTCCAATTATGATTGCTTTCATCGGTTAAATTCCCCGTTTTATTTTTTACTGACCTTTCAGCTTTGGCCACCATTTTTTTTACAGTCTGCTGTATCTATTCATTGCTTTGAAAGCCCGATTTTTCTACATTCGCTGTGCTACTTTTACATCGTACCACTACCAACTACATGTAGATTTGGTCAGTGTCCTATTCACCCCAGTGTCAAGTACAGTGATAAACAGTGGATAACACCCATTCCGCATACAACAAAACAAGAACGACAAACGGCTTTTTTACGGTGCCAGTCCAGCAGTGTTAAACCCCAAAAAGAATACCTAACAACCGTAAAGTGATATTTGCTAGCTGTGAAATAGCGATTTTAATTCGCAATTTCCTCCCCCGCACGTTTTTGGTCTGGGTTGCGACGGTTGTGTGGTGTTGTCGTTGGCGGCGAGAGAGGCGGGCTGAGTTGTTATGGTTTTAAATTTAACATCCTGAATAAATTTAAATTACACAAAGGGGTGGGTTTCCTGGTTTTTTGGTTTGTCGGCACACGTGACTGCTTTCACGAGTGTATGGCAGCACTGTCGAAATCTTCAAAATATTCTGTATTTCTTCAAATGAAATTTCTGTTGTAGTAATTTGTAGAAATTTACTTGAATCAGAGATAGAGATTCTTACTTTCCAATTGAGTCAATGTCGTAACCAACAGGTTCGTATGTATCTACTGTATTACCAATTTTACGTGATTCATTATTGTATGAGTAATTGTTTGATTTGCAACGTTGATTTCGCTAATGTAATATTCATGGTAGATTACATTATTCCCCATTGCACCTGCTTCTGATAATTCCTGTCCCGTTTCCAATCAAAATGTGACTCATGAAATTCCAGAAAAGCAATGTCCAAATCATGGCAAATGTCGCATTTCTGAGATCACAATGCACCTGTCAACAGAGCGAGAGAGAGAGCGAGAGAAAAAAACGGCGTTAGTATTCGGGATGGCGTCTGTCGGTGACAAGGTTGAAACTTGAAACTACAAGTCACGTGGACGGGGGCGAAGGCCGGAATGCTGGATGCTGGATGACTGCTTTAGGAATGAAGAATAATGATGCCATTCGTCGTTTTTCGCTCTACTGTAGGGTCGGGAGGGTCGGGATGATCAACAGTCAGCTCACGCGATAAGTTTTTTTACAAGCTATTGTCGTAATGAAAGTGGTAATGTAATCGTGCTGGAGATGCCGACATCAAACGGTGGGCGTTTTTACTGTGAACTTATGGCATCGATTCACTTCGTTCGTTGCATGAATGAATCTTTTTTTCTATCGGATTGCAATAGAACGCAGTGGTTGTTGTCCTTTAAAAATATTTTAAACAAAAGTGACTAGTTTTCAAGCAGTAGGGATCGATTATTAATACCAGATTTGCTAATGAGGAAATTGCTAATTGGATCCCAAAGTTATGACGCACACTTAAAATATGGTACCGTATTCAGCTGTTCTATTTTCGGTAAAAGTTCAGATTACCGAATATTCAGCAAAACATTACCGAAGTTCAACAAAAAATTACCGAACGTTCGGTAAACCCTACCGAATCATCGGTAATGTTTACCGAACGTTCGGTAAAAAATAGCTGAGCTTCGGTAAAACTGTGCTGAAGTTCGGTAATCTGAACTTTTACCGAAATAGAACAGCCGAACAAGCAACTCCAAAATAAGTGTGCGTATCATCACTCAGAAACCGTTTAGGGTGCATGTACCAGTTATCGCACTACCTAAGGACATCTATTTCTACAAAAATAAGAAGAAGACTGACGAATGTCATCGATATGCCAAATGATTGATTAGTGTTCATACTTTACAGGAAAAATATAGAAATGGATCCAAAACTACTTTTAGTATTTATTACGGCGTGTGCCAATGATAAGAACCCTGTACCAGTTATGGACACATTTGTTAATTTCGGTTCCACTTCGCACTGTTTACATGCATTCCTTACGGGGTTAGCCATAACTGGTACACTATGGCAAAATAGGGTGCAAGGAAGCCGAAATATTAAGGGAAATTATTTATTTCTACCATAATTCGAGCAAATTGTGAAGTTGTTTGAATCATTGCAACCATCTTTTGTGCACGCGATCTGTTGTTCACATTTTTTTTCTTGTAGATTTGCATCGTTAAAGGGTGAAAATCAACTATGGCGAACTTGAGGTACTATAGCCATAACTGGTGCACTGAGCCTATATAAAGTATGTACTACTATCAGTGTGTAAAACATTCGAAGGTTGAAAGTGAAGATTGACATTCTCATTTTTTCATTCGTGTTTGGCCACATTCATTTTCAGCTGAATGCCTCTCTTGTTTCATTCAATTCTCTGTCACGAATATTTTTTCGCACATCATAAAATGTCCAATTTCTGTTAACAGACGCAGTTAATAAGTATTCTAATTAATTACTATACACAAATTTTTAGGTGATTGGAAGAATAATCGGGAGTTACGGTCTATTTATATTTCTCAGTGAAAATTGTCAGTGACAGAAAAATGAATGAATAAGTGAGAAAATTCATGAATTTTATTTTGATCCCTCAGTTGAGAATTTTCAAAATTCACGTTGAATTTCACACATTGAAAAAGAAAATTTTAAACTCTGACTACCATACCCATATAGCCCATAGATCCCATACAGCCGCATCGGTAAAAGCGCGAGTATTCTGCAATATCACGCTGAAGGTTCAATTCTCGGTCGGTCCAGAAACTATTCATAAAGGAAATTTCCTTGCTTGCCTCACGATATACTAAAGCAAACTGGTAATTTTTAAACTGTGGAAGTGCTCCTATGTAGATCACTAACCTGAGAAACAGGCTTAGTCCCAGTTGGGAGGTTACGTTAAAAAGAAGAAAAAGTTTAATGAATCTTTAAACTGAGGGAAGCACGTCATTAAACCTGTTCTGCTGTTTTTTTTTTTTTCTCAAAGTTTATCAAATGTCTTTGATTCTAAATTTATCTTCACTAGAGATAGCTGCTACCCACAACACATTTCTTATGCACAACTCGTTGTTGCACAAAATAGAAAAAAAACTAACGATGCACGAGCCATGAATTGAATAATTATAGCGCTTCGCTACATTACTCCACTTTGGTAAACGACCTTGGATGGTTGGTGGATGGCGTTGATGATCAGAAAGGCGAGAGACAGTAGAGAGGATGCAAAAATGCGCACATTTTTGGTCTTAATCCGGTCCGTTGCTTCTACACATCATTTAGCCGCAGTAACTCGGGTCGGTCGTTCGGTCCGTTCGTTCCGGCCGTCGTCGTTATCCCAGAGTGATGTCAGTCGGTCGGTCCGGCGGATGGGAGATTGTGTGTTGGCTGGGGTTATGCAATTAAGAAAGTTAGCGGACGCGTGGGAGCATTCATACCGAACCCCGAGTAGTATGTCCCCCGCCTTGTTGATATGAGCTGAAAGAGGATTTGTGGATTCATGCGAATAATTACAGCAGCAGAACGAACTTTATCCGACTGATGGCGCACGGGCGCGCGTGTGTGTGGTCGGAAGGTTCTATCAGAGGGACAAGACTTACTTATAATGATGGCGCACTGACGAGATGACGAATTTGATTAACTGTTTTCGCTGCAAATAGCTTCAATAGATGTCAGGATGGAAAGAGTAGTAACGCATGCATCGAAATCCCTAGTCACGAACGTTAATCTTATTTAGCGAGTAAAGTTTAACAACGAAAATTTGATTGGATTCGTAAAGGTTTGTTGAACAAAGTCTGGTTCAGCGACTCATGATGTACCCAAGGATGTACCAATATCCAACTTTCTCCCTTTATGTTCTATAATTCGCTCCGTTTAATCTATCAGGGTGGCCACCCAGTCGGGAATTTCTAGACAACCTCGGCAATTTGAATTCGCCGGGAAAAAAGTCGGCAAATGTTGTTAGTCACCGGAAATTTTCAACGTATGAGTTTCGAACAATTCATAATTGATGTTGAAAATGGCATTTAATAACAACAAATAACATTTAATTTGATATTTTTTGAAGTTTCATCTGAAAATGCAGTCTTCGGAAGCATCAGGATTAGGATCGGTGAGATATGCTGTCAAATACTGTTAAACTTCATATTATGATGGATATGATACTGATACAATTAGTCTTGGAATTTAATAGGTTGTGTGTACCATAAATCGTGAGTTAATAGCCCTAGAAATAATTTGTTGACCCTATCACTAAGTCTAGCCAATACATGTTTTACCAATTGGAAGTAAACTGACGTAAATATTCAACAACTTACTTAAGAACTTTGAAACGATTCGATGCGATGGTATGCAACGTTGGTCTACGGTACAAAAGTTGGCCTAAATATTAGTGGATAACGTTGGCCTATTGCTTTCCAAGCGCTAGAACCACTCTCATTTTTTCAATATTTCTGCTGAAGTATAACGCTGTTTGTTCACCAATCTCACCTTCAAATCACATTTTTGGAGTCTTATTTTCGGAAAAATATAAATAAATCACTTAAATTAAAGTTCTATTTTTATTTAGTAACAAAAACAACGCAACCAAATTATTGTGTTATATATTTTTACAGTCACCACACACAAAATCCTTCTTCCTGTTCGTTCCTTCTGGTTCATACGCAAGCAATGTTATTGACGTCACTTTATCGATGTTGGTAACGTCACTTTACTAATGAGCCAAGGTTTGAGTACATAGTGAAACAAATGTCTTGAATATTCGGCCCACATTTAATTAGTAAAATAGTTATTATTCGTCGTAAACAAATATACAAGTTCAAAATAACGCCTTTGACCGTCGCATCAAATCTTCAGTTATCTAAAAATCAATTCGATATATTCCAGAATCATGCCACATATGATCATGTATAGATAGACTGGCTTTAGGACATTTGGTCGAATGACATTTGGTCGGGGTTCTGCTAAACCGAACCAAAGACCATTTTTTGAAAAATTGAGTTTTCCGAACCATTGGATGAAGAAATTGGCGATCCTCCTTCCATGTAAAAATCCAGTAATTCTGACTGCTCTTCGGGGAGTAAATTCAAAATTTTTGTTTGGCAGAACATACAAAAACTAAAATTGCATCCAACCAGAGTGAACTGTAAACCATTCCATAGAATCAGCGCATCGTTTTAGTTCTGGTCCAGATGATGAATTACTTCTGGTTCTCCTCATCGCCGTCAGATTTCTAACTTCTAACCGACCCATAGTAACAATCTGTGAGAGAATTGAACACGTTATTAGAAATACGGGTGTTCGAGGATCCAATTATGTTTCGATGGCGCTGATTGCCATTTTTCAAAATCACATTCAGCCAGACCGAACCAAATCCACTGCATTTTTAAACCAATTTATTCTCAACAATACAAAAATCAACTGGTTTTAAATACCTGCGTTATGTTGACACACCTCATACTGATAATTTAACATAGGAGCCGTCATTAAACAACAAGGCTAATTAGAATAATAAAGCTTGAAAAAAATCAAACACTTGGCTCGCTTTGGCTGATCGAAAAATGGCGTTTTCGCGTTAGAACTTGATTCAGACTTAACGACTGACCTTCAGCTAGGTAAAATGACATAGAGGTAACGCGCTAGGTTATCACTTAAATGATCCAAGTTCGAATCTTTTTCATATTTTTGATTTTTTTTTTGTCTTAGTTCACTTTGGCAGAACATTTTCATGGTTTTCTTCGACCAGCATAAATATGAAGTACACACATTGCTCCACTTTCACATCTGAGGACATCAGGACATGCAAGGACATCATCACTCTTATTCTGTGCCTGCACAATGCACATGCACCGCCCATGAAAAAAAACATGGGTTGAAAGGGCTGAACTGGGAGGGCTTCCGCCGTTCATTTTTCAAACTATTTTGAGGCCTCCGTGCTATCATACTATACGCGTCCTCTTTGATTCATGTAAAGGATTGTGAGTGATATCGATTCCAAACTTCATGGACGATGAAAAATCGAGATTTTTTTCACCACCCGATTGGTTTTCTGTGAAACAAAGAAACATAGTCAGCCACACTGAACTATTAACCATATTCCAATATTTTTGTTCAGCCAGAGTGAACTGAGTGCAAAGTACTGAGAAATTAAATGTAATTATATCAATGATTTCAATTAATTTTCATACATTCTTCATTTCTGATGGTTAATAAAGGCTTGTAAGTTACATGAGTGCGGAAAAGTTTCAAATAACCTTAGCTGTTGTTTATTTGTGAGTGGTTGAACTTTAACCTTAAATATCTCGGAGAAACTTTTTGGCTCTTAGTTCGGTTTAGCAGAACCCCGGCCATTCGGTCGAATGACGTTTGGCCGAATGACTTTGGTCGAAAGTACGTTTGGTCGAAAGGACATTTGGTCGAAACTCATTTTGTGGAAGAAGAAGCATATGACATTTAGTCAAATGGGCAATTTGTCGAATGGATATCTGGTCGAAAGGCACTAACTGAGGAAAAGAGATTTCAAGATTCATCATTTCATTGGGTTTTTGTGAAGAACATCCTGGCTTTTCCATCAAAGATTTTTTTCTTTCTTTTCAACATATGATGTTCTTTCAATTTTGTTATTTGTGCTAAGTGTGATTATTATGATTGTTATTTTCTATCAATGATTTTTTCTTCTTTCGAATATAGGCTATTCTTTCAAGTTTCGTATTTATACTGTGATTGAATGTTATAGCTGTTGTCTTTTTATCATGTTTTTTTTTTCTTCTTTGAAACATAGGATATTCTTTCACGTTTATTAACTTCATTGCGTTTTCCTGTACCAACTACTGTATGTTTCAGAAGAAATTTCTCTTTTGAACACAAGCTGTTTTTCCGTTTGGTATTTAGATGTTATAGCTGCAGTCTTTTTCATCACAGATTTTTCCTTCTTTTAAACGTAGGCTTTTCTTTGACGCAGTGTTCCATTTGAACTGAACGCGAGCCAGAAATGACAGGAACGCAGTAGCCATTGAAATTGAGTGTCAGTGTTTTTTTGCTGATGAAGAAGGCTTTTCAGATCCCAATTCGGCTCTGAACTATTATGTGCTTTTTCTATTAATATGTCATGGGGTCTCCAGTTAGCCTAGTGGCTAAGGCTACTAAGAACTGAAAATATTTCAAATATTTTACAAAGTGCTGAGTTTGAACTTCAATGTAAATGGATCGCGTTGAAATGCACCGCAGCTTTTGTCTACTACCGCTCAAAGAACAGTTATCCAAAAAATGATTTGTATCTGAAGGCTCATCCAATCTAATGAAATGTTATGGTAATTGTTTAATTTGCGCTATTTGAGTTTGGCCAATATGATACTCAAATAAGTTCAGAAACATATAAACTATGAAACCGAAATCTATAATATTATTTTCCACTCAAACTCTTTTTATCAGTTAGTGCCCTTCGGCCAGATGTTCATTCAACGAATTGTCCATTCGACTAAATGTCATATGCTTCTTCTTCCACAAAATGGGTTTCGACCAAATGTCCATTCGACCAAATGTCCTTTCGACCAAACGTACTTTCGACCAAATGTCATTCGACTAAACGTCATTCGACCAAATGTCTTTCGACCAAATGTCATAGATCCTATGCATTTTAACTCCCATCTATTCCAGAAAGTCAACTAAGACAAATTAAATAAAACAAAAATTATACTTTTTTGGAATATATTTTAAACGATAATTGAAGCCTCTCTATCTGAGCTGCCTTCAGATTTTTAGTATTTTGTTCTAACTTCTAATCGATAAAAATCCTACATAAAGAAATGACAACTTTTTTCAAAAAAAAAAAACTCGGCTAATTTCAAGACGAAGTCTTGGTACAATTTCTTAGACAATTCTTGGTGAAGCTTTTGAGCGATTTTTTTTGAAGTCCTTAATAAATTCTGTTAGGGATCTTATAATTCTCGATCGTTTTTTTAAATGAATTACTTGAAGACCTTTTTTTTATTTGTATTAACGAGATTTTTAGCCCTTGGCTAGTTCATCTCGGGACCCACGCTTTACTTCCCTTCCGAAGGAAGAACTCACATTTTGCGAGTTTGTCGGGAGTGGGATTCGATCCCAGGTCCTCGGCGTGATAGTCAAGTGTTCTAACCATCACGCTCCACTTGAAGACCTTTTCTGTGTGATGCCAGAAGGACTTCATAGAGAAAACTTTAAAAATCTGAAAGAGTACTTCTGGTGAAATGACTAAATGTTTCGGAACTTATTGATTGATATTGATTGAAAAAAATCAACAAGTTTCGAAACATAAAACTCAACAGAGACTAATAACCCCACAAAATGACTGGAAATTTTGATTATTTCAATATAATTTGCTTAACCCTCTGAAGCCGGAATTTCTCCAAGCGTTATTATAGTGTTTTCTCTACGCAGTTCTGTAGTTTTAGTGCTCAACAACATAAAAATATCAGAATATGATGTTTTTTTCTGGATATCCTAGGTCATCCAAACTATGCTTGGGTTTAGATCCTAAAGTCTACGGATGTAACGGTAACTTCTTTCATCATACGAATCTACGATTTATATCATGTCCTGTCAGTCTTCTGAAAGTTCAATAGACATTATCAGATCATCCTAGGTCATCCAAACCGTTCTTGAGTTTAGATTCTGAAGTCTACGGGTGTAACGGTAACTTCTTTCATTATATAAAGCTACAATATGTAATCAAATCAATCATGTCCCACCGCTTTTCCCATAGATTGGGTTTAGCCACCGCTCACGAAAACAACATTGAACGCACACTCTCGGTTAGTGCAATGAATGCATGGAAGATTTGCTCGAAAGTTCATTAACGAATAAAAAATGCAATAAGCCTGAATCAACAATTCTTCACCACAACACTCGGTTCGGGGCTGCAGTCCTTTATCCTCGGCCGCGTCCATCAATTGCCAGATCGTTCTGCACCCGGTCCGCCTACCTAGCCTTCCATGTCTTTTTGTACCGTCCGGCATCCGGATCTCTTCCAAATACCAGCTTTGCAGGGTTGTTGTCCAGTATTCTCACAACATACCCTGCCTATCGCATCTTTCCAGCTTTTGCCACCTTCCGGATGCTGGGCTCGTCTTAGAGTACAGTGGGCTCGTGGTTCATTCATTTTCATTCGCCGCCACACACCGTACTCCTGTACACCGCCAAAGATGGTTGTAAGCACCCCACGTTCGAACCGTTTGAGTGCTTGCATGTTCTTCTTGAGTCCAGGTCTCTTGCCCGCAGAGAAGAACCTTATCAGTGTTTATACATTTGGTGTGAGGGTGAATCTTTTTCGACCGCAGAATTTTGTAAAGACCATGGTAGGCCCATCTTCCACTGATGATGCGCCTTCCTATTTCCCGACTAACGTTGTTGCCTGCCGTTAATAATGACCCGAGGTATACGAAGTCCTTGACCACCTCGAAAGTGTTCCCGTCTAACGTAACACTGCTGCCTACGCTTGTCCTGTCGTTCGTTATTGTAGCGCCTGCCAGCATGTACTTCGTTTTCGACATGTTCACCATCAGTGCGATCATTGCTTCACGTTTCAGGCGGGTGTACAGTACTGCCGTAATTCTGGAAAGTGACGTAAGTGACATTGCCAAAATAGGCACATTTTTGGTTATTATGCATCTAGCTCTTGGTCATTCTCCAAGTTTTCTTATATAGCTGCTAAATTACGACTAGATTATTACTTCGCCAGCTATATAGCAAAGGCGTCTAAATTTAGAATTTTCGGTACTGCTATCGTTCAAACGTTCTAGCAATAATATCCATGTCAAAAGGGCCCATATAGCCGAGGCGGTAAACGCACGGGTATTCAGCATGACCATGCTGAGGGTGACGGGTTCGATTCCCGGTCGGTCCAGGATCTTTTCGTAAAGGAAATTTCCTTGACTTCCTTGGGCATAGAGTATCTTCGTGCCTGCCACACGATATACGCATGCAAAATGGTCATTGGCAGAGGAAGCTCTCAGTTAACAACTGTGGAAGTGCTCATAGAACACTAAGCTGAGTAGCAGGCTTTGTCCCAAAGAGGACGTTACGCCAAGAAGAGAGAGAGAGAGAGATCCATGTCACCTTCCAGGACGGCGATGTTGAACACCAGGCACGATCCAGGTAATCAATAATCAAATCATTTACGATGTTTCATAAGATGATAAAGTGGAGGCCATCTGCGTGAATGCCTCCATTTAGGCGTATGTAAAATGTACGCATATCGCCTCCACCCTCTTATGCAACATCTTGTACGATCACTGGTTGACTGGGGAGAGTCCATCACCCTGTCGTAGTCCCTGGCCAGTTTCAAACAAACTAGACAAATCGCCCGAAGCCCTTACGTTTTTTTTTGCACCGTCCATCGTCACTTTGATCAATCTAGTGAGCTTCCCGGAGACGTCGTTCTAGTTGATTATATTCCAAAATGTTAACAATGCTTATTGTTCCTCGAATTACTTTGGTAAATACAGTAGATCATGTAACACTACATAATGTGATGGCAAAGGCTATCACCATAAGTGTAGACCTGAAGCTATGGGCTCCGGAGTGGTTTGGTTGATCTGGAATATCTCAAGAGTATCTTGGAATGAGGGATGAAATGCTAGTGGGATTACAGATTAAAGTTGAATGTAACAATTCATTGGGCAAATAACTGCTGTTACTGTCAAGAGCTTAACTTCAGGACAGTATGGACGACCCTAAATGCCCCAAAGATTTATAATAATATGTAGCACACTTTAGGTTGGTCCTGTAACCGCGATTGACTATGTAATGTTACTCAGCATATCAGATATGGCTGCTGTTACGAGTATAGACCTGAAGTCCTGAACTCCAAGGTAGTTTGGATAATCTAGAATATGTCTAGGAGTGTATCTAATTAACATATGAGATCCTTCACGAATCCTAGCAGATTATGCCATCCTATTAAGTATTTATGGCAAAAATACATAAAATGATTCTTGTAGATTTGAAGGACTACATCAAAGTGACGAATCAGCCAAGGGCTGAACGTATCTATAATAAATACAAATCAATCAATCAAGGACTGCATTATAAGACAGTTTGGGCGACTCTTAATGTCTCAATCTAGTATCTAGTAGACTTCAGATTGGTCCAGTATCCACGATTGATTATACAACGTTACAAAGTATATCAGATATGGCAGTTGTTACGAGTATAGACCTTAAGTTCTGAACTCCAAGATAGTTTGACTGTCCTGGAATAACCTTATAGTGTCTCTAAATGACATTTCAGATTTCATGAGCTTTGCGTATCCCAGCAGATTATGCAATGCTGTTATTTATGGCAAAAACACATAAAATTACTCTTGTAGATTTGAAGGATTTCATTATAGGACAGCTTAGATGACCCTGAATGTTCCAAAGGTGTATAATATTTTCTAGTAGACTTCAGGTTTGTCCAGGATGATTATGCAACGTTACTCAGTATAACAGATACGTCTACTGTTACGAGTATAGACCTAAAGTTCCAAGGTAGTTAGTGGACCCCCGCTAGTTAGAGCATCACATATTTCTGCGGACCCCTCGTTTTTGATCAATTGTTGGCTCATCTAAATCGATGTAACTCGAAAGTTTCTTTTAAAGCTACCTAAAACAAAATGTTGTTGAGAAGAGGAAAGGTAGAGGTACTTTTTGCAGTTACTTTGCAGTTGGGCCGGTCACATTGAATTCGGTCGTCATCTTGAATTTATATACCAAAACTTTTTTTTCACCATGTTGGCAACCATCGATTTTCATCAATTGAAAGCTGAGACATTTTTACACAACATATCAAAAAAATAGAGACATCATTTTTTCCTATTAAAAGTTATCTGCCGTTTTGTAAATCTTGGAACACCTAGAACAGTGGTGCTCAGGCTGGAGGATACCGCGGGCCAAATTTGCAATTCGGGATCGACCTGCGGGCCGCATAAACCAACGATGCACAAAAACAACAAAAAGAACAATTCTAAAGCATATTTATTAAAAATCTGAACTGTTCAATTTAGATTCATAAGTTTGGTTGAGAAAAACGTTTGAGCTTGAAATTGAAATTCAAACAAACAATTTTGCGGTTGCCCCTAGAATTGCCTTGAAGCCACTTCAAGAACTTGTCAAGCAGCTTTTACAAGAATTTCTTTTGAATCGCTCCAACAAGGTTTGCTGGATTTTCTCTTGAAATTTCTTGTGGAGCTGCTCCAGAAGGATTTCGAGAAATTTCTTGAAGTTTTGTTTAGTTTTTCTAGAATTCTCTTGGAACACCTCTAAGAACTCCTCTTAGATTTGCTTTTGGAACTGCCCTGGAGTTACTTCAGGAATTCCGCATTAATCGTTTCCAAGAATTTCTCCTAGAATAGCTTCCGGAATTTTCCGAAAATTTTCCAGGAGTTTCTTGAAGATTTTAGTAAATTCTTTCCATAAGTCTCTTCTAAAGTTGATGAAATATTTTGAGTCTTGGTGCAAAAATTCTTTTTTTTTTGTTCTTCGAGGAATTTATTCTAAAGTTGTTTAAGAATTTTCTTTCGGAGTGGCACCGGATCATTTTTCTAAGAAATGCTCATATAATTTCCATGCAGTATCGCCACAACTTTCTCATTGAGTTTTTTCAGGTTTATTTTCTCCATGATGATTTGAGTTTCTCCATATATTTCGCTAAGAGTTGCATAAATTTTTCTCCAATAATGTTTCCTGGATTTTCTCCAAAAATGTATCCAAAAGTTTCTCCAAAAGGGCACAAGAGTCGCTTTATGAATCTCGCCTGAGATTTTTTTTCTTTGAATTCGTTCAGGAGTTTCGCTTGACAATTCAAATTGGATTCGTAAGTTTTGTTTCGAAAAATGTGTGAGATATAAATATGTTTCCTTAATAGTGGTCTCAATTTGCAACAACTTTGCCGAAGGCAGTATTTTATTTTATTGAATGTGAGAATTTATATAGCTGGATTCTACGCTTCTTCCTCCGGCTCTAAAGGGTTAAAAACTATTTTAAGATATACACAGCCCTAAATATCAGCCAAAAATATATTTCCCAAATATTTGATTTCCCAGGAAAAAATACAAAAATTGTCAAACTTATACCTCGTCTAAAGGCGGGGTTGTGTTTTAGAGGAGTAAAGACAGTTTTCAAAAAGCTATCAGGAGACCCTGGAAAAAAAACTCAAAAAATTGATTTACAGTTTCGAGTGAAAGCTGATTTTAGCGCACATTACCGAATAGTAGAAAACTAGTGTCTAGCTTTCGAACCCTACAAAATCTATGAAACACAGCAGACATTTCGACTTCGTGTCTATCGAAGAAATAAAAGAATAACATCCGAAACAATAACGACCGAGTAGCCAAACTGTGTATCTACAGTGATGTCACCCAAACTTCCTGTCGCCCAATGAATAGTTTAGTCAGTCGGAAAGTTTGCTGCAGCTGGTGCCCTCATCTGCCATTCTGGATAATAGTTTCGTTCGATTTTCCCCGTTCCAATTCGTTGCGCTTCCTTCCTGGACTGGTTCGGCTTGGTTTGGACATTTTTTCAGTCTAGAATAGTTCCCACTTTTCCCGGTGCATCTCGGCCGGCATATTGAAGGGCCCCATTGAAAATTGAAGCTGCACATTCCAGCGCAGTTTGATGATCTCGTCCGTGGCGGCATACCACTCCACAGCAACTACGTGAGGTATCACTTCGAACTCTGACAAGCAGAATGCGATGCTAAATTGTGAACTTTAACCTACAGTGATTGGCCAGCAGAGAGCAGTAACTCAACGCGGTGAGCGAGGCAGGTCCCTTTCCACTTTGCATAACAAAAGCTGAAAGCTGAAACCACCGCCAACCGAAGAAGGGGCCAAACGGGAAAAATCCGTATAATTTCAATTTGAATTTTCTCCTACTTTCGCTGCGAGAAGCTACTTTTTTGTGCATGGAGTTGAGTGCCGTCTTTATCGTCGCGGCATGTTCTTACGAACCACTTTCGTCTATGGGATAGTGTAGTGGAGAAAGTTGCAGGCTCTGTCTTGTGCACTTTTCTTCAAAATGATTAAAGTTAACCGATAAGAGCACAATGGACTGATCTAATCAGTAGACTATTCTGAAGTTAGAAGAATGATTCTTTAAAATAGGGAAACAATCTGAGCTAATCAATTTCAATTCCATCTAATAGAAAGCAATTGTTGTGTTACCTAAAGACCATGCTGACGCTGAGGGTAACGGGTTCGATTCCCGGTCAACCAAGAAACTTTTCGTAATGGAAATTTCCTTCAATTCTTTGGGCACAGAGTATCGCCATGCCACTACAGAGCAGGCTTTGTAACAATGAGGACTCTACGCCAAGGAAGAAGAATGTATTTCCAGTTGGGTAACCCCACTGTGATCTGCGAAGGATTGTGTGTGGATCACGTTGAAAATGGCAAAAAATAGCGATATTGAGTGCCATAAATGCAATTTGCCGCATAAGTCAGCAGCATCCTTTCGGTTGTCCTTCGTCGTCGTTGGCTGTCGCTGTTGTCTGCTGTCTGTGTGTGGTATGGAGACAGCTCCACGATGATGAAGACCGCATTCCATGACTTCATCCGGGGCTGTTTTCTCGGTTGTGACGGCGACGACGACAGCAAAAAGGTGTCGCTGCGGTCGCTGTATCCCAGCTGTATTTGGAAGGATCCTGCTTGAAGAGGAAGGAAAAGTGTATGTGTGCCTGTCCCACAAGGTATGAGCGACGAGACGCATGTGCCGGATGAATGTTGTGGTATGCAACAATATTGCCTCGGATGCCTAAGGATTTAAATGATGACGATGACGAGATGTTACATTTTTCTCCTACGTCTAGGGGGCGCTCTGTGGGGATTTTATCGTCATCCTTTTGCCATAGACATGTTTGTTGCTGCGGAGAAGAGCTTACCTCCTTAGCTGTATGAAAATTGGTAAATGTAAGCGCGATTACTTAACCGATTATCCGGAAGTGTATATTTTTAGAAATTTTACTCCTTCGGTAATCCACATTCAAGTACAGAGGATACTTAAACGGAAGTTGATTGAATCAAGATCAGTTGGAGTTTTGGGTCGGGCGAGTGCAAGCTTCATGAAGCCCCTCTAGAGGACTGCTGGAGTGCCCACTTAATCGATTATATAGCTACAATACTCGGAGCGAATGCTAGAAATTTCTAACTATATAAAAGACTGGCTTATCCGAGGATATTTTTATCCAAATCAGAGTGCCTCAGGAGTGTCCCTTGCGGTCCTCACAGGACGAGCTTCTTTTAAAACAATACATAGTTATGGTAAACCACAATGAACAGCTACACACATAACCATAATGAAACTCTATTGGAGTACCAAAGGAAGCAGTACAAGTTCTCCAGTCAATTTTGCAGGGATGCCTGAATATGCAAAGTTTACGATGGAACACTCAAATGTGCAAAGTAAAGACAATTAGAGACTTCTAATTTGACACGCCAATCAATCAACTCATGACAAATTCTGCATAAGCAGAATTAGGTTACGTGCAATTCCATGTTAAGTTATCCATGAACTGTACTAACTTGGTATTCCACCAAAGACCAAACTGGAGCCTCTCAAACAAATATTTGCCATTACAATATTTGCCATGCCGAACGCCATTACCCCGAAAGCATATTTTTAGATGGGTTATTCTGATGATGGGTATTTTATTTTTTTTATTAATTTAATAACATTACTGACAGCTTTAATACCAGAAGATATCATTGTAAAGAATAACCTTAAAACAAAATAATGGAGTAATACGTATTAGAGATGATCTTGTATGAGATAGAGCTGTCAGCAAAGGTCCTTCAAATACTGGCTATCGATATTGGCTCATTAGGCCGAAAAGACATTTGGCCAAAGTATCACTAATAAGTCTAATGATCATTAGGCGAGATCAAATAATACAAATTGCAAAATAGGCCCGGAAAGAACATTTTATTGTTAGAAAAAGAAAAAAATCTTTTAAGGAGGAATAGACGATTTGATAATAAAACTCTATAACAGTGTAACTTAAAAAAAAACATTCCTTAAATGTGAAAAAAAATGATTGATAGGTTGGCCGCCAATAAGGTCTGCAAGGATATAACAAGAAAGAACAGCATATAAATTAAAGAAGGGCAAATCTCCTATTAGACCATTCATAAACTACGTAGACCGAATTTTGGTCACCTCGGCCCTCTCCCCCTCCTCATCGTAGAATTTTAAAAGACAATTACACCGTCTTCGGCCAGAGGCCGCACAGACTGTACATGTACAATACTGTACTGTACTATAGACAATGGACAACACGTATAACACTAAGTGACTCAGTGGAGTATTTTCTGTTTTGACGAAAAGTTTCCTCGACCGAAGCGGGAATCGATCCCACACTCCGAGGCATGCGAGATACCTAATCGACTAACGCCGCTAACCGCTCGGCCACGAAGTCCACGATTTGTTCATACAAAAATTTAAAAATTTGTATAGAGCTTAGAATTTAGATAGACCCTCTCCTACTTACATAGTTTATGCACGGCCCCTATACATAAATCTGCACAGGGAAACATGGCTACCAAACAACTCTGTAACAATATAAGTCGAAAGAACAGCCCAACATTAAAAGAAGGAAAAACACCAGATGGAATTAATAGAGATATGTCACCAATCAACCCGGTAACGACGTAACTAGAAAGAACAGCCTATAAATTGAAGAAGGGAAAATCTCATATACAGTAAGCAGCTTTCACTCCCAGTAAACTATATAAGTGCAGCTAGAAGAACAGCCTTTCATGAAAAGAAAAGCTACAGTTTTGTCGCCAGAAAAAAAAATAGGTAATTTGGTCCAACGATGCTGGATCTACCTTGCTAAGTGAACTGAACTGAATATCTGAAATTCAGTCCAGTACTACAAACTTGAAAAAAATATTCAGAAAACAATTTTAGGGTTTGATGTTTTGGAAACTGATTATCAAAATCAGAAGAAAATCAAAAGAAATCTAGTTGCCAGTTTGGTCGCAAGTCAATTCTGAAAAATTTTACTTGAAAGAATTGCCTATTATTCAAAGAAGATCAAATCCGCTATGGAGTTAGTTATTCATCTGCAAATAAACTATATAACACTCAAACTCGAAAGAACAGCTTCTGATAAAAAGAAGGAAACATTTCTATAAAGAAATTAACAGTTTGACTACCAAACAACTCTGCAATAGTACACGGTTGGCAACTGCAAACTCAAAAGAACAGCCTATTTAAAAAAAGGCAAATATTTGGAGAAGTGTAGTTTGATAACCAGCACAATCGTTTGCCACCAGTTTACAATCGTGCTTGACGCCAACAAACTTTTAAAAGAAGGGAAAATGTCAGTTTGAAATACTTGTAGTTTTTATAGCCATAGCTATAAGTTCAAAAGAGCAGGCTAAAAGCTAAAAGTTCAAAAGAGTTTAATTTACATTCACCTCGTGGAGAGTTGCCTCTGCAGCACCCTCACGATTTCGGTATGCGTGTGCGACCCATGCTCTATTCGGCAAAGTTTTAGAAGAAATCACAAGGTAAAAGTCGTCCATACATTGTTTCTTGATTGCACGCTTCTGAGTTGAGAAAACTGCAAGTGAGTGTAACTCTTTCCAAGTGAGTGTTCCCAGCCTTGAGAGCAGCTAGTTTAAAATATGGAAAATTCGTCTTTACTTGTCTTCTTAATTTCATTGCGTTTGCTGCTTTCGTTTTCACGAACCTTACATGAAGCACAACATACGGAAACCTAAGAAAAACGGAACCTATTTTAAACAATGTGCTCCCATTGTCATGCTTTCTAAAACGAAGTAAATAAGAGCTATTTGATTTGTGTTTTATTTTTATATTTTTACTAGCTGTACCCGGCAAACTTTGTCTTGCCTACTGCGTTTTTTTGACGTTTCGAGTCCCTAGCCAAGCGCCCAAGTCCCCGTTCAAAATGTATGAAAACCCGATTTTCAAAAACTCTCAATTTTCCCATGTTTTGTGCCTCATAAACCTTCCTTGGGTGAAATCTAACAGAACAAAACTTAGACCACCCAAATCGGACCACCCGTTCGCAAGTTATGCGTGGTCCCATGTATGCCACTGCATTTTTATATATATAGATTTACTCGTTTCAAAAAGAAAACGGAAAAAAATCGGTACCTAAATCGTCTGTTTAAGAATAGAATTAACATAGGGGCATAAAATGGAGAAGAGTATTCATACCTACACTAGTAACTGATTACCCTTTTCTAACTTATAACCATCTTCATCAACTTCTAATCGGTCACCACTTTTTTGGTGATCTCCTGAACGATTCGGGGTAATGGCCCTTTCGGGGTAGTGGCTTTCGGGGTAATGGCTTTCGGGGTAATGACCCATTCGGGGTAATGGCTTTCGGGGTAGTGGCCTATTCGGGGTAATGGCATTCAGGGTAGTGGCGTTCGGGGTAATGGCGTTCGGGGTAATGGGGTGGAGCCCCTGAAGTATTGCATGCTCAAGGCACGACACGTAAATTTACCTTTCAACAAAACTGGGTTCATAAGGATATCTTTACAGAAGTTACCCTACAAACATGAATGTTTTTGAAGGAGAGCTACTTGAGCTACACTATTTCGCATAAGTCTCCAAAAATAACGGCTGTAGTGGTTCCTTTTTACGCTGAAAATTGATCTGTGGAATCCTAGCCAAATTTTTAGCCTTAAGTAGGGCAATTGATTATCATGGAAAGACGCGAGGTCCACTACACCAGTGCTCCTGTTAGTGCAGTAAGGTCGTAATACTGTCAAGGACGCCCAAACTCTCCACAGGCTCCGTTTGTGGTAGGGTTTTAATTAGACCTCCCTATCCATTCATTTCTTGGCATGGTAAGCATAAAGCCGCCTTACTTCATGAATTAGGGGTCACCCGTTTAGTGGACTCTTACCACTGGATCAGGCGGTCCGTAGTGCTGATCAGGAAAAAGAAGTTAACGAGTTCCAAACGAGCCCGAACAGCCAGTTAAGGCAGCTGATAAGGATGGTATAACAGTTGAACTAATTAAGATATGCACCAGGAAAAGTTTCCCATTTTTCTACAATTGCTGATTGTCAGAATCTGAGAAATGGAACAACTTCCGAAGAAGTGGAAGGAATGGGTAATTTGCCCTATCTACAAGAAAAGTGAAAAGTGAAAGTTAGAGTGTGAGAATTTCTGAGCAATCACCATTCTGAATGCTGTCTACAAAATGCTACCACGGATCATCTTCCGTCGTCTATCACCTACTATGAGTTCGTGGGAAATTATCATACTGGTTTTATCGATGGCCGTCTGTATTTCAGATCCTTTCGCATCACTCGTGCATCGATTTCAAGGCGTACTATAGTATCGATCTCGGTGAATTATGGAAAATCACGGACTAGAACGGCTTTCCCGGGAAACTTCCAAACATGATAAAAGCTATGAAAAGTGTGCAAAACTGCGTAAAGATTTCAGGCGAACACTCTAGTTCATTCGAATCGCGATGGGGTCTGGCGTCTGGGTGTAGCAGCTATGGTACAATTTTCAACCGATTCGGTCAATTTGTTTGTTTCGCATGTGACATGGATATCATCGGCAGAACATTTGGAATGGTGGCATATCTGTTCACTCGCCTGAAACGCGAATCAGCGAAGATGGAACTGAGAGAGACAGGACAAGTCATGGCTGCACTGTTACTTCGAGGTTGTGGAAGAATTAATAATATGAGCCTTGAAATACGATGATGCATCACCAGTGAAAGTCATGTCTAGTATGGGCTGCAGAAGAAATTTTAACTTGAAAAAAAAAATACCACGCACTAAATGTACTACGAATAGGGCGCTATTAAGACCGGTTGTCATCTACGGACACGAGACATGGACCATGCACACGGAGGACCTGCAAGCACTCTCCAATAAATCCCCTACAATTCTCAAAGACCCCTGTTGAAACCCACTAAACCACATTCAACTCTTTGAAATCATCCTGAAACATCTTGACGATCCACGAAATCTTCATCAAACCATCTGAATCCCTCGAAACACCTCTGAAAACTTTTAAAATTCTTCTGAAATTTTCTGAAACGCTGCTGAAGTTCTCTAAAACTCACCTAAAACCTCCAAAAAGTTACCGAAACTCTGCTGCAGCCTGCAAAACCACCCTGAAACACTTTCGACGTCTTTAAATTATCACTTTACTTTGAAAGCTCTTTCCTAGTAAACCCCTCTGGTACCACCCGTAGCCTCTCCCTCAATTCCTCTGCAACGTGCCCCTCTCTCTGAACGTTGAACAGCTTGTCATTCATATTACCGTCATCAACAATTATTTGATAGCAGTCTACGCTCCATACAAATTTCAAAATGTTTGAATGAGCGAAAGTGTTCCAGGGGGTGGGGGTTCTGGTCTGAGATGGCCAAAATTTGGTCTACAGGGTTATGAACAGCCCCTAACGGCTGATAACAACGTGAGTTGTGAAATACTATGGCCCATAATCAGTGGAAGTAGGTGCAACACAAGTAGCAACATCTTGGCGGCGCTGCTATCGCAAGGTTCCCATGTTGTCACTGATGAATATAGAAATTATCTAGATATGGAAGTGGAAACATTTCGGCAGAGCATCTATTTTGGGTACTTCCGCTGTTACTTAGATAATTTTAAACCAATTGACCAATTGACATAATAGGAGGCAATCAGTGAAGTACTAGATTGAAAGTAGTGAGCTGGATTTTTGTATGGTGAGATGATCAGTTCTCCATTTCTGCAATGAAATGGTGCAAACAGCGTGGGTTATATTATTTATTGACTAATTTGATGCTGTTTGAGCAAAAGTTTGGATAACTGTGTTGTTGAAGTTGCAGGAAAAAATAATACAACAACACACTTATTCATACTTTTGCTCAAACAGCATCAAATTAGCCAATAAATCATATAACCTACGCTGTTTGCACCATTTCATTGCAGAAATGGAGAATTGATCATCTCACCATACAAAAATCCAGCTCACTACTTTCAATCTAGTACTTCACTGATTGCCTCCTATTGTTTGTAAGCAGTGAGGTACGCATAGTATCTAGCCGTCTAGTCTAATCTAGTCTACGCTTGCACAACCATTCATTGAATGAATCCTATCATTTTGTGTCATTTTTTATGCTTGCAACACATCGGGGATGTATTACAAGCATTAAAGCGGCCAGGCCTACTGTGCAGCGTTTTTATATATTGAAGCCATAGAACAGGGACATCTCTCATCAACCGTTTCGTATATGGAGAATGAAATTGAAAGAATAACATTGGGAGTGACGTAGCTAAGAAAGTTGATGTCACACCTTGTTACTCAGCTTCCCGGGATGGGACACAGGTATTTACCCTTTGTGTCCTAGCCCTTTAGCTTAGGCTTAAGCGCGTTTCCTCGCTGTTTGAAATGAAATAAAATACTAATCTTTACAAGTAATTTACTGTGCCGATATAATTTTGACAATAAAACTATATGAATAGAAAAGATCTTCCCAAATTTGTCGGATTCATCGTTTGGGATTACGACGATAATCACGATCTGACCGCAACACCAATGCATCCTAAATTCAATTCACGTCAAAACTCTTCAAAACAACTCCCGAAACGAACGACCGAAAATCAAATGCGGAGAACTTTTCTTGGCAAATTTAGAAACCAAGCTAAAGGAGCAGGGTTTACTCCCGGAGAAATAGTGGAGTCCCTGTACATTTGACTTAACTTGAAATTTTTAACAAGAGACAAAATTATAGCGATTTTAATTTTTTCACGTTTTTTTTAGTAAATTGGTCCATTTTTAATATGCATTATATAACTTTTTCAATTTATTGGTGGCTATGTTGTTACTTTCTTCAAAACAAATTTATGTATAAGTCCATTAAAGGGAAATTAAATGAACTATAATTTGCATCTTGAATTTTGAAATGATGTTGATATTTTGGAAAATTTGGTGTTTTGTTAGAAAAATAATCTAATTGCATCTTGAATTTTGAAATGATGTTCATATTTTGAAAAATTTGGTGTTTTATTAGAAAAATAATCTAATCGTTATAATTTTCTTCCGTGGTCAAAATTTAATTTCAATCGGTTCATTGAATCCGGAGATATAACAGCTCAAAGTTGGCTATCGAATAATTTTACCTTTTTCAAGAATCTTTATAACTTCCTGAAGAATGGCCCGATCTTTTCTAAAAATTCGAGAATATTTGATGGGCTTTTCGAAAAGTTACAGCTAGTTGAACACTTTTTGAAAAGTGAAAATTTTGCCTGTCCCGATCATTTTGTCTATCCCCTGTAGGTACGTCGGCAATATTTTCAGCGTGATCAAACGGGAAGCTTTATCTAAGGTTGTGCAGGCCATCAACAATGTACATAAGGATATCAGATTCAGAAGAATAGGAGGGAAAATTATTGGCTCTATTAGTAAAAAAGGAAACAGTTCATCATTCGAATTCGATTTTTTTAGGGGGTTCCAGAGTTTCAGAGCGTTTTGAGGGCTTAAGAAGCGTTTCGTATATTTTAGGTACATTTCAAGGAGTTTAAAGGGGTCCGGATGCAAGTTTCGTCTTAAAGATTTTACAAGCATTACAGGGGTTCCCATGGAGATTTCAGAGGGTTTGGAAGGGCCTAAGACAAAGACGCATTTTACGCGCAGCTCGAACGCGAGTACGACCGCTGCCACGTCAAGATCATCATAGGGGATCTAAACGCTCAGGTAGGCCAGGAGGAGGAATTCAGACCGACGATCGGAAAGTTCAGCGCCCACCAGCTGACGAACGAAAATGGCCTACGCCTCATCGATTTCGCCGCCTCCAAGAACATGGCCATTCGTAGCACCTTCTTCCAGCACAGCCTCCCGTATCGTTACACCTGGAGATCACCACAACAAACGGAATCGCAAATCGACCACGTTCTGATTGATGGACGGCACTTCTCCGACATTATCGACGTCAGGACCTATCGTGGCGCTAATATCGACTCTGATCACTACCTGGTGATCGTTAAACTGCGCCCAAAACTCTCCGTTATTAACAACGTACATTACCGGTGGCCGCCCCGGTACGATCTAGAGCGACTGAAGCAATCGAATGTCGCCACCGCATACGCGCAGAATCTCGAGGCAGCGTTGCCGGACGATGGTGTGCTCAATTTGGCCCCTCTAGAGGACTGCTGGAGTACAGTCAAAGCAGCCATCAACAACGCAGCCGAGAGCACTATCGGGTACGTAGAACGGAATCGACGAAACGATTGGTTCGACGAGGAGTGCAGAGCGGTTCTGGAGGAGAAGGATGCAGCGCGGGCGGCAATACTGCAGCATGGAACCCGACAGAATGTGGAGCGATACAGACAGAAGCGGAAGCAACAGACCTGTCTCTTCCGGGAGAAAAAGCGCCGCCTGGAAGAAGCGGAGTGCGAGGAAATGGAACTGCTGTGCCGTTCACAGGAAACACGCAAGTTCTATCAGAAGCTCAACGCATCCCGCAAAGGCTACGTGCCGCAAGCCGAAATCTGCAGGGATAAGGACGGGAGCCTCCTGACGGACAAACGTGAGGTGATCGAAAGGTGGAAGCAGCACTTCGACGAGCACCTGAATGGCGAAGAGAATGTAGGCACAGAGGACCAAGGCAGCGGAGGAAATGACTATGTTGGTGCAGCAGAGGACGGGAACGAACCAACTCCCACGCTGAGGGAAGTTAAGGATGCCATCCACCAGCTCAAAAACAACAAAGCGGCTGGTAAGGACGGTATCGCAGCAGAACTCATCAAGATGGGCCCGGAAAAGTTGGCCACCTGTCTGCACCAGTTAGTAGTCAAGATCTGGGAAACCGAACAGCTACCGGAGGAGTGGAAGAAAGGGATAATCTGTCCCATCCACAAGAAAGGCGACAAGTTAATGTGTGAGAACTTTCGAGCGATCACCATTTTGAATGCCGCCTACAAAGTGCTATCCCAGATCATCTTCCGTCGTCTTTCACCTAAAGTAAATGAGTTCGTGGGAATTTACCAAGCCGGTTTCATCGACGGCCGGTCGACAACGGACCAGATCTTCACCGTACGGCAAATCCTACCAGGTCCCAACGCATCACCTGTTCATACACTTCAAAGCGGCATACGACAGTATCGACCGCACAGAGCTATGGAAAATTATGGACGAGAACAGCTTTCCCGGGAAGCTGACTAGACTGATAAGAGCAACGATGGACGGTGTGCAGAACAGCGTAAGGATTTCGGGTGAACTATCCAGTTCATTTGAATCTCGACGGGGACTACGACAAGGTGACGGACTTTCCTGCCTACTATTCAACATCACCCTGGAAGGTGTTATGCGACGAGCCGGGCTCAACAGCCGTGGTACGATCTTCACGAAATCCAGCCAATTTGTCTGTTTTGCGGATGACATGGATATTATTGCTAGAACATTCGTCTACCTTGGTTCCTTGCTAACGCCTGACAATAACGTGAGTCGTGAAATACGAAGGTGCATTATCAGTGGAAGTCGGGCCTACTACGGGCTCCAGAAGAAACTGCGGTCAAAAAAGATTCACCCCGCACCAAATGTACCATGTACAAGACGTTAATAAGACCGGTAGTTCTCTACGAACACGAGACATGGACAATGCTCGAGGAGGACCTGCAAGTACTCGGAGTTTTTGAGCGACGGGTACTAAGGACGATCTTCGGCGGCGTGCAGGAGAACGGTGTGTGGCGGAGAAGGATGAACCACGAGCTCGCTGCACTTTACGGCGAACCCAGCATCCAGAAAGTGGCCAAAGCCGGAAGGATACGATGGGCAGGGCATGTTGCAAGAATGCCGGACAACAACCCTGCAAAGTTGGTGGTTGCTAACCATCCGGTTGGTACAAGAAGGCGTGGAGCGCAGAGAGCACGATGGGCGGACCAGGTGGAGCGTGATCTGGCGAGTGTTGGGCGTGACCGACGTTGGAGAGCTGCAGCTGCAAATCGAGTATTATGGCGGCAAATTGTTGATTCAGTATTATCATGAATTTGATGTTAACTAAATAAATGAAATGGAAGGGCCTAAGGAACGTCGTACGAGAGCAGGGATGCTCCATGTGAGTTTCAGGGCAGTTGTTGTGTCTCTTGGCCCCAGAGTCTCTTCTAACCCTGGAATTCCCCTGGAACCTTCTTGCACTCAACTTAAATCCCTTCGAACGCTCCTGAAATCTCGTGTAAATGCCTCAAAACGCCTTTAAAAACACCAATGTTTAAAACAGCACTGGACGCGCTCTAAAACGTCCTTGATCTTGCCTGACACCCAATGAATCGCGCCCAAACCTCCAGATATCCCCTGGAAACCCCAAAAAACTTCTTGAACCCTCTTTAAATTCTCCTGAATCATCCCTATACCCTCCAACCCTCACGCTAAAATTATTCAGCAGTCAAATGTATAAGACCTACTGATAAGTGCATTATTTCCAGATCACACATTTACAAAATTTGCAATATTTTATGCACAGCAATCTGGCATGATTTGCTAGTGATCTTCATGTACCAAAAAATACAGACATTCTCATCCAGAATCAGTGTAAGCGATGATTTCTCGCGTTCAGGATCATACACATCAAAATTTTTGAAATGCTTCTAGCACGCAAAAAATCAGCAAAAGAAATTGCTGAATTTCAGCAACATTTTTGCTGAATATCAGCACAACTTTGCTGATTAACTGTCAAAATTGATGGATGGTTCAGCAAGTTGAAAAATAATTGCTGATACTCAGCCATTTGTATTGCTGAATGCGTTCAGCACGCAAACAATCAGCAAAGTTTGCTGATTACCAGCAAAAATATTTTGCATTGTGCAGGCGTATCTACGATGATCGATTTCTCTTCATCGATTTTCGCTTTGGATTATTCCGGGAAATACGATCTGTGAAATACGGATGATCTCCAGAAGTTTTTCGGTGCAGAACGTCTAGGACTAGCGTCTTAAAAATAACGAGAAATGATTTGCCGGCCAAGTGATTGACGAAAGAGAAGGTCGATAAAGAGAAATCGATCATTGTAGATACGCCCGTATGATACTAAGCGCGAGATTTTATTAATGTTTGTGTTAGTTTCTGAAGCATGCATTAGAAGCTGAAGCGGATATGCATATTTGATTGGAGAACAATGCGAGTTGTCGTGTATCACACAAACAATCATTTTTAGTTTTCCTATTCCTTCTTATTACTGGGATTCATTGTTGGTTAGAAAAAAAATAAGATTATTTTAACTTTTAGTTAAAAAAGGTATGCACAAATGTTTAAAATTCTTTGGCTGCTCAGAAACATATCTTTTTTCTTTTCTTTCTCTACTTCTTATTATTTTTTCTTCGTTTTTAATAACTTCTTTGAGCAGCATTCTTGGTGTTTTTTGTCTTAGGGGCGATTTCTTCACCCTGGCTTAAGCGTTAAACCAGGTTTAACTATATGGGTAAGCCTGGCTTACCAGTTAAGCCGAGGTGAAGAAATCGGCCCTTAGTGTTCTATCAGCGCTTCCACAGTTGAATGACGTCTTCCTTTCTTTTTGACAAGTTTGATCAAATCTGTTATCATTTCACAAATTTTATGGAGCACCGCGATGCTGAGAATACGACATCTCTATTAAATGATTGACTCGCGTCAGAATGAATGAGATGAATTTACTCCTCATCGCACCAATCCCCGCACGTGTCTTATCGGCAAAATATCGCACCGTTCCGATATGGAGCTGTCAATAACCATAAAAAGCATAGCAAAATTTCGAAGTGCATTTGTTTTATGATTTGCTTCTTTGGTTGAGCAAAAATATTTATTTTTACTTCGAAGCAAACACAGCCCGGTGTATCACATTCGTCGATGGCAATTTCCCATCCTCGCTCGGCCGCCATTCGATAATGTGTCACCGTCAGCAGATTCTCGATCTTGAGCAGAGCACTTCTCGGGACATGGCACAGCAGCAGTGTGCGGTGTAAAAAGTAACCAACCACACTATCAGATATGTCAATTGATGCTTCACCACCCACGTACAGTGGGAATTTCCTTTCAATTTCACCCAATCCTACACTACCGGTTCCAGGTTTGCTTTGGACTCACGCCTCGCTTGCCCTGTGCTCGAACTATGCAGAAGCGATGGCTGGAAGTATGTAGAGAATATTTCAGAGGCTGCTTCTAGCGTCGTTGGTTAGGGGAATGCGGAGTAAGATCAATACCAAATTCAAGTGTACTAGAAACCTTTGTCACAGACAAATAGACATAACACTTGCGAAATTTCCATCGACCACGCTTTTAACGATCATTTTAAATTTTCATAGTTGTGGCTTTCACAACCAGAGGCGCGCGCTTCGTTTTTTTATGCGTTTGACGTTTCACACTAGTGCTTTCTATTGACGATATTGCACAACATAGTGGTTCGTGCAACTTTTCCACCAGATGATGGTAGTGTGAACTGGGCGATGGATTTTCATGAAAATCGTTCAAGGTGTTACGTCTGTTTGTCTGTGCCTTTATTATCTCAAATTATTTCTATTATCTTAAAATTCCGTTTCATAAAAAATGTTTTTGAAAGTTATTAAGCTAACCAGCATTTTACTAAATTATTTTCTTTTTTTTTTCTAACAAAATATTGCAATGAAAGCAAATCCTACCGTTCAACACTCCGGTGTTCATCTTGCCCCGTACCACCATAGCCTTCGCGCAAAAAATACGGCGGTAAATCGATAAAATAAAAACTATTACAGCCTGCCTGCCTGCACGGTATGCCGTGCTCCACTGCTATGTTATCGTCGTGCAGCATCTTCACAAACACACTTGGTCTCTGGAAATTCCATTTTCCTCGACATCATTGCCATCGTCGTTGCTTCTTCCCAAGAGTCGTGAATGAATAGATGGCCGCGGCCGGAAGGCCGCCGTGCCCTGCTACTGCTGCTAGACGTGCGTGTATTCGATGAGAGATACTCAAGATTCTAGTGAAAACGGGAATGGAATTTTTCGGATCGGCTGAAGATTCGATTCATACCATATTTGTGAGAACGTGCACGGGCATGAGCGAGGCGGTGGACCTGGTGAGACTAAAAGGCCATTATCCTTGACGGTTATTGTGGTACATAAATAAATGATGAGGGCACACAGTGCTAGAGCTTGAGCAAGTTGCTACAGTGCCAATGGCGGATGGTGCCCACACACGTGGACTGCGATGGCGGCGTCTGGAACTGGAAACCAAATTTCGTCCTCCAAGGTGGAACCCAAGTGTATGTTGAACAATTTGGGCGGCGCTTGCTGCTAAAAATACAAAATTCAATTATTATTCTTATGCTTATGCTTTAACATATTAGAACAGGATCATGTGGTCGGCGTTAAGTCAGAGAGCAAAATGTTTATTTTTCGTAATTTAGAGAAAAACGACTTTAAAGTTTACACGCCAATAAAAATTTCTAATACAATCAGCATAAACTACCATTGAATAATGATAAATTTGACTGTTCAACAACAAATTATATTATGTACGTATTTTCCTGCGCACAATAAAATCAATGGCACTAGTGATTTCAATAATAAAAAACCATAAATTCAATGGTAATTGACTGGTGTTTGTTCCAGAACATTTGGATTTTTGTATGGTAAAGATACATAACAACCCCCATTTTCTATTGCAAAAGTGACATTTACAATACATGCTATGATGGAAAACCATAGGGTCTGTTGTTACTCTATCGTTTTAAACAATTGAATTAATGGTACATATCATTCATTTCAGCATGTTGTAATAATACATTCTGTTGTATCTCTATGATCTTTTTTTTATCAGGGCAGCTATGTAAATTTTGAGTTTTTCGATGTTTTTTTTTTAATTTTCCCATAAATCTTTATAACTATTTGTAGACCAAACCCGGTCGCCGGGCACTTCACTGATGGAACGAGGAAACACGAAAAGCTGTCAAACAACGCCGAAAAACGTTAAGAAAAATTTTAAAACTAAAGAAAAAATGAAGTCCGGCCATTTGGCCGAAAGGGTCGTTTGGCCGAATGCCGTTTGGCCGAATTATGATCGAAAGAATTCAGAGATGAGTACAAACTCCGGGTAACATTCTAGCTGCCATGTGATCATCAGAAGTATTTCCTTCTTTTAATCGTCGGCCATTCGATCAGTTGGCGTTGAAACTTTGATTTTTGTCAGAGATTTTTCCTGCTTTGAATCATAGGCTGTTCTTTCGAGTTAAATCGATGTGGAGAACAGTGGTATGCCACTTGAAGTATTTCATTCTGTTTTCGGCCAAACGGAATTCGGCCAAATGGCGTTCAGTCAAATGACCCTTTCGGCCAAATGGCGTTCAGCCAAATGACCCTTTCGGCCAAATGGCGTTTGGGCAAATGACATTCGGCCAAATGACCCGAAACTGAAAAAAACTTCCAGAAGGTCATCCTAAGTGCAACAAAGCGTAAGAAGAATACAGTCTATCCAGAAACGAATGCCGCCAAACAATGCGAACGATGATGGAAACGTCCTGGACGAAATTTTTAGACGGTATAAATGAAGAGCAATCAGCATCCGAGCTCTGGAGAAGGATAAACTGCCTTCAAGGAAAAAATAAGCGGAAAGGACAAGGCCCTTAAGATAGACGGTGCGCTAACGCGAGATCCTGTAAACATAAGCAGATGCACTAGCGGACCAATTCCAAAAACTTTCATATTTCCAACAATACCGTCAGTGGGGGTGTCATTGGGCCAAAATTACATAGTCCATCCCTTTGTGGGTCGTTACGACAATATTTTAGCTCTAAATCAATGTTAAATTCGGTAGACATGTTCATTTTCATATTGTTTAGAATTGTTCAAAGTATAAATGCTTCAATTTTAATTTTGACAATGATATAGCCTAATTGAAATTGGCCCAATTTCACCCCTTCTAGGGGGTGACATTGGGCCAAACACTAAAATTCCAACAAAATAGTTCGATATGAGAAAATATCGCTTGCAAATCAAAACTATTGAACATATAGATACTTGCGCACAACCTATCAGTGTTGTAGTCACTTTAAAATAACATTTCAGACGAACAAACGTGAAAGTTTGATCACATTCATAATCTACGTTCAATGATCCAATGCAATACATCTGCTATTCCTTAAATATAACTCCAACCAAAATTCTCAAAAAACGAAAGTCAAATTTCTTTATCATCTAGATAGTAACGAATATGCGTGCATTCTTAATTTAGTATGAATCTTACATTTATTTCAAAACTACACAGTATTATGCATAAAATAATGTGAATACTTTCAGTTGTTTTAATTGACATTTGTAGGGTTCTCGTACTGATTGCATTGCTTTTATATGGCCCAAAGTCACCCCCATGGTGAACTATTTGTACTACAGCTTGAATAAATAGGTTTTTCATGGAAAATAGCTTACTAAATCAAGAAAACTCATAGTATTTAACAAAACAACTACTGAATGCACCTTGAATACAATTACAAGTTCGGTGTTCAGCTATTTTGTACTGGGCATTTTACTGCCGCAATTCTGCAAAGTGACGTAAGCGACATTGATAGTTTTGGTCCATTTTTTAGTTATGATGCATAAAACTCTTACTTATCCTCTAAGTTTCTTTCCATAGATGATAGATTATGACTAGATCTTGCATGCTATTACAGCAGGAATACCACAGTGTTATTCTTTCCCCAGATATTATATATAATATACCCGAAAATATCGAAATTTTGAATGGCGCTTACGTCACTTTGCAGAATTACGGCAGTTTAAAATAACGATATTGTACAGTACGCCTAACCATAAAATTCACATCACGTTTTTTAATGGAAAATTAGATAAATGTGACTTTTTTCTACACCGGATGGCCAACGCAAGTTATATTTATCACATACTATCCACTTTTTGATCATCACTTCGATAAATGTTAGTATTTTGAGCGAAACATCTCTTTTTGGCCCAAAGTTACCCCCCAGGCCCAATGTCACCCCGACTGGCGGTACCCTGAATGTTTCAGAAACTCCTAGCGATCCTCGGAAGTTGCAGCACGTGATTTTCAGATTATATCCGACACTGGACAAAGATTTAACCTGTCGTCAGTTGGAAATCTCACTCAAGAAGGCTAAAGGCAAATCAGTATACTATAGGGCCAGACGAAATGGCATACCCTATGTTAAAAATCTTCCCCGTTGTGGAAAGCTGGCACTATTAGATGGCATTAATCGAGCGTGACTTGGTGGAACACTTCCGAGTTCATGGAATGAAAACACAATCTGGTTGTGGCAATCCCAAAAAACTCGGGTGCGGCTTCGGACGTCGGTAGCTATTGGCCAATTGCCCTCACCACCAATTGCCTATCCAAGATAATGGAGCGGATGGTGCACCGGCGACTAATCTGCTTCTTGGGGAACATCATCTTTCGGATCACCGGCAGCACGCCTTTCGATCCGGTTTAGGGACAGGAACGTATCTATCTAGCTGCCATAGGACAAATCTTGGACGATTCATTCGGAAACGACGAGCATGTAGAAATGGCCTCGCTGGATCTAGCAAAGGCCTACAACAGGGCTTGGAACCCAGCAGTCCTTCAAAAGCTTGTCAGTTGGGGTATTTCCGGCAACATGTTGGTCTTTCTGAAGGGACGCACTTTCCGAGCTCTAGTTGGAAACCACCGCTCGGAAACCGTAAAGTAGAAAACAGGAGTGCCACAGGCATCAGTGCTCGCCGTTACCTTATTCCTGGTGGCCATAAGCAAAGTTTTCCTGGTGCTCCCCAAGAGGGTCTTCATTCTAGTAAACGCCGATGACATTTTTCTATACGTCAGAGGAAAGTATCCTAGCAATACAAGGGAGCTTCAGACAGTAATGTCGTCCGTAGCAAAATGGGCTAGAAAAGTTATATTCGATATTGCAACGGAAAAATGCGGACGCATCCACATTTGTAAATCTAATCACCGGCCCCCGGGAAAGATCTTCGTACACAAGGCTCTTTTACCGGTCACGAACCAGGTAAAAATCATCGGTGCAACGTTTGATCGGGCTGCAGCACTAGGTTTCGCGACTCCGAATCACAGAAACGACTGGTACGACGGCGAATGTAAACAGTTGAAAAACGAGAAGAATGTAGCATGGGCGAGAATGTTGCAACACCGTTCAAGGGGGAATGAAGCGTGTTATAGACAGGCGCGGAACAGGCAGATCTCAGTCTTCCGGAGGAAGAAGCGTCAACAGGAAGACCGAGATCGCGAAGCGATGGAAGAGCTGTACCGCGCTAGGGACACACGGAAGTTCTACGAGAAGCTGGACCGCTCGCGCAGAGGTTTCGTGCCACAAGCCGACATGTGCCGAGACAATCACGGGAATCATCTCACGAGCGAGCGTGAGGTGGCTGCAGCATCTCCATAAGCGCCCCTATGGCGACGTTGCAAGCACCGAAGGTGGCGTGGTACCAGATCTAGGAGTACGTGTGCAGGACACAAGATTTCCAGTACCTAACTTCCAGAACATTGAGGAGGAGGTTGGCCGGTTGAAAAACAAAAAAGCCGCTGGAGCAGATCAACTACCAAGCAAGCTTCTAAAATACGGTGGAGAAGCACTGGTGAGAGCACTACCCTGGGTCATTACCTAGATTTGGGAGGAGGAAGTATTATCGAAGGAATGGATGGAAGGTATCGTGTGTCCCAATCTACAAAAAGGGCGACAAGTTGGATTGCGGGAACTACCGCGCGATCACACTACTGAGCGCTGCCTACAAGCTCAAATTGTATGCCGCCGTCTATCACCGATTGCAAAAGAGTTCGTGGGGCAATATCAGGCTGGATTTATGGGTGAACGCGCTACAACGAACCAGATGTTCGCCATTCGCCAGGTGTTGTAGAAATGCCGCGAATACAACGTGCCCACGCATCACCTTGTTCATCGATTTCAAATCGGCGTATGATACAATCGATCGAGAACAGCTATGGCAGATTATGCACGAATACGGATTCCCGGATAAACTGACGCGGTTGATCAAGGCGACGATGGAACGAGTGATGTGCGTAGTTCGAGTATCAGGGACACTCTCGAGTCCCTTCGAATCTCGCAGAGGGTTACGGCAAGGTGATGGTCTTTCGTGCTTGCTGTTTAACATCGCATTAGAAGGTGTAATAAGGAGAGCGGAGGTAAACACAAGTAGAACGATTTTCACGAAGTCCGTTCAGCTGCTTGCTTTTGCTGATGATATTGATATTATTGCTTGTAAATTTCCTCCTCAAGGGAGGAATGATCGCACCCGCCACCCCGAAATTCTATCGACGGTGATAAAATCGAGGCGGTTGAAGAATTCGTGCACTTGGGCTCACTGGTGACCACCGACAACGACATCAGCAGAGAAATTCAGAGACGCATTGTGACAGGAAATCAAACTTACTTTGGACTCCGCAGAACTCTACGATCGAATAAAGTTCGCCGTGACACGAAGTTAACTATCTACAAAATACTGATTGGACCGGTCGTCCTCTATGGGCTCAAAACATGGACCCTACGTGCAGAGGACCAACGCACCCTTGGAGTTTTCGAACGGAAGGTGTTGCGTACCATCTACGGCGGAGTGCAAATGGAAGACAGGACTTGGAGAAGGCGAATGAACCACGAGCTGCATCAGCTGCTGAGAGAACCAGTCATCGTCCATACCGCGTCAATCGGGAGGCTACGGTGGGTGGGTCACGTCATCAGGTTGTCGGATAGCAACCCGACTAAAATGGTTCTCGAGAGTCATTAGACCTGTACAAGAAGACGTGGAGCGCTAGGTGGGTCGACCAAATGGAGGACGATCTGGGGACCCTACGAAGAGTGCGGAACTGGAGACAAACAGTCTTGGACCGAGTAGAATGGAGACGGCTACTATGTACAGCAGAGGCCACCCCAGCCTTAGCCTGATCGGTAAGGTAAGTAAGTCGTAGTAGTGGCGTCGGCCTACTGGGTTGGATCCAAGTGTTCGTTACTAATCTGGTTGGCACAAGAAGGCGGGTTTATCATGATCTTTCTGCGCTCTTCAATGTAATTAAACGATATCGCAAACCTAGTCGCAAACTAGGCTCTTCCTGATGTGTGCTTAGGTAGACCAAGATACTAAGGCGACTGAAATATATATGTATGCATACTAGACTGGCTTGGTGGCCTAGTGACTACCGATTCTGATGGATATGCAGAAAGTCCTGGGTTCAATCCCTGGCCCGTCCCTTTCCTTCTACTTTGTATCTTTCTATCCACTTTCTCTATACTCTCCTCTCTACATATACATCTCATGTATACTCATATGTTCATAGCCATCATCGCTATACCCAGAAAGGTTGAAAAGCCGTTTCCTTTCCTTCCAACTTTCACAGCACAGTCAATCTATAAGATATCGCCTACAAGTTATGCAATCAAGCGAACTGTGCCGCTTTAGCTTCATAGTAATAATCGCACTAATCTATCACCTTACGCCTGGCATCCACGCACCAATGTGTGAGTAGGGTGGGGCTAATTTCAAAAAATCTCTCCGATATATAATTTCCCAAGTGGAAAATGATCTACTTGTCGAAATAAGTCAGCTGTATAAAAATTAGCGATTTCGGTTGATGTTTAGGGGTGGCGCAAAGGGTTCAGTGAAATTTTTGCTAGAACAAACTTTCAAAAATCATTTCAAATTTAATTTTCAAACTTATTTTTTCTAGACTAAATTGCGATATCTCTACTGGTTTCTGAGATATTTGGAAAAAATTGTCGTTTTTCAGTATTTTTTGGGTTTGGTACCAAAATATGACATTTTTCTCAAATATCTCGGAAACCAGTGGAGATATCGCAATTTTGAGCACAAATTGGGTTCTAGAATCACCGATTTAGTCTAGAAAAAATAAGTTTGAAAATTAAATTTGAAATGATTTTTGAAAGTTTGTTCTAGCAAAAATTTCACTTGAACCCTTTGCGCCACCCCTAAATATCAACCGAAATCGCTCATTTTTGTACAGCTGACTTATTCCGACTAGTAGATCACTTTCCACTTGAGAAATCATATATCAGAGAGATTTTTTGAAATTAGTCCCACCCTAATGTGTGAGCCCTCTGCCAACCATATCCCACCAACACTCCGACATCCGCATGAGTTTTTTTTTTCTTCTAAACTATAGGAGGATAATCTGCTCAACAGATACCCTAACAGGAAGGTTAGGGTAGTGTGGAGCTGAGGCCGTCTTCTACAACAAAAGTAAAAGCCAGGACTACTCTCTCCTTGTACCCACTAAACCATTTCTATGGTCGCCAAACCCTACGTCTCTCCGGAACCACCAAGAAGCTATTGCTTCAGAGAGGGGCTAGTGCACATCGCACCCTCAAGGTTAGCTGCGTAGCCTAGCAGCAACGAACATCGATGACTCGCTCTGGAGAGTCCATCACGGTAACATGCTGGCGCTTAGCCAGCTTCCCGAGTGGTCCTCGCCACTCCATTTGTCCTCGGAAGGCGGGTACGGTCAACCCCGCCCGCGCCCAACTGCTTTGCAGACATCAAGAACTGATGCCCACGTGCAACCCGATCTGACCTGCTGAAGGCAAGGGTATCATCACTACCCTTCAGGCCCTATCAGCTGCACCAGAAGGTTGCTGACAGCAGGGTCTCCACCTGCCCCGACCCTTGCCGGAGACCCCTTTCCAACCGCGGGCTCGGATCCAACCCAGTAGACCACCGCCACGACAGCACCGCTACCGGGACTTCCTCTCCGCGGCCACTTAATCGCTGTAAGGGTCGATCTCGACCGCAGGGCACCGGTATGACCTACGAAGCCGACTCCGAACCCCTAGACCACCTCTTGTACTGCATCTGGACTAGCCATTCTCCGAGTCCACGCGCCACCTCCTCTGTAGCTCCCAGACGATGTAAGTGATAGCCGTTGAAACGGCGTTCCAGCCAAACTCATCCTTACACATCCTCTGGAACAAGTTGTCCGAGTTTGTGAAAACGCGGGCACACGAACAAAACGTGTTCCGTCGTTTCCTCTAAACCATTGCACTTTGGGCATTCGGGAGAATCCGCATGCCCGAAACGGTGTAGATACTGTCGGATGAGTTTGGGCAGACGCAGAGGTATATTTGATCTGATGCGGATACAAACGATTGCAATCATCACTTGCTTCCCCTTCCCCACGTTGACCAGCAAACTGACGTGGCAGACGCCATTGTCGCCTAAAAATAGAAGATCACCAACGCTCACACACTTAAGATGCCTGCTAGTAGATTATCGCATTGGTTCCTTGTGTGAGTGTAGCTGGTCTGGCGGTACTGGAATAGTTTCTACGGGCGGGCAAGCTGAAATGTGTTTGAATGTATACATAAGTTGAGATGTTTGTACGTGTTTTAGTCAATTTGTCCGAGAAAATCGACACATTTTGAGCTCTCGGTAGTGTTATATTTGTATGCATAGAAAGGTAGTATGCGAAATAGATTGAAGACGGTCTGTTGAGCTCCAAAATCGATTGGTACAAAGAGCACACTAAATAATAAACACTATAACCATGATAGCGTTCGTAATCTCCCCTTTGTTTTACTTATACCAACTGCAAGTGGTTTTAATCTTTAACCAACAGGTAGACTCTGAGCCCTCGCTCCTCTCCTTTAGCAGAATAAGAGTGAAATGGGGGACCAAACTGGCATCTGACCGCTCGTTTCGGAACATATTTTTGCTTCTAAATGTGGCCCCTGCTAGAAAGCACCGTCGTCGTCGTCGTCGTCACCATCGTCATCGTCCGTCAGCTGTTCTGTCGCCATGACATGATGCCCGAAGCGGCACAGAGCTGCGAGCAAGAGGGTGGTGAAATGATGAAACAATGACCCTGAAGGCGGCGCGGCGGCAGCGCAGCACCCGATGATGAGGGAAAACTTTGCACCCCATACGGTATGTTGAGTGAGTGGGAGGCGAGTGTAGAGGGTCGGTTGCTGGGCCCGGGCAAACATGGGGGGCGGCGGAGTGAAAATAGTTTCAATCCTTTTCGCTTGGAATGGATGACGGTGGTATGGTGGCTCACTCAATGCTCGGCTTGAAGCATCAGCGAGTGAAAAGGGGGCCAATCTTGCTGAATGGATTCGCCTTGCGGTGATTTTGCTTCGGATGCCATTTACGGTTATTCAAAGTGGGAGTGAAAATTAGTCTTTTGTGGGGGTTAAAAATAGCTTTAAATGGGATTGGACCGAAGGTCAGGTCCAGCTGGCGGGGCTGCAGATATTTATTGGTCGTAGCACGGCGCATGTGGAAAGGCCAATTATCGCCAAACGGATGTTTTATCTACAGTTTCTTTTATTTTGGAAACTGAGCGACCGCTTGGATAGTAGCGAGATTGGTATGAAAAGTGGTCAAAAACTTAAACATTAGTGAACTGTATATTTACGAATGGTTACACTTTGTCTTCTCTTTCTTCCTATTTTCTTTTCCTTCTCCTTCCTATACATATATTATGTACTCTTCTTCTTGGTATAACATTTTAAATTACACAAAGCCAGCTTTGCACACTTTCACAGTTATCAACTGGTGCGCACATCGTGTTTTCTGCACTCCACGCCTACTTGTACCAATCGTATCAGTAACGCACACCAACTTTGCAGGGTTCCAGCCTGGCATTTTTGCAACATGTCCTGCCCACAGTATTTTCTCGCTTTGGCCACCTTCTGAATGCTGAGTTTACCGTAGATTGTAGTGCAGCCGCCACACAAAGTTATCCTGCAAACCTGCAAGGATCGTTCTTAGTTAGCGTCGCTTGGAAACTCCAAGTGCTTACTGGCCTTTTTCGAGCATGATCGTAGAGGACCACCAATCTTATAGGTGTTTTCTACATGGTACATTTAGTGAGGATTTTCACAAATATCGTTCATGATGTCAAAAAAACAAAGCATTTGAATCTAATATTAAACTGCATGTTAAAACAATCTTTATACGGTATTTAAGCTAACAAATATATAATCGAATCGTGATCCTTTATTTTCGGTCTCCTACCACTGTGGCTCGGGTTCAGATTACTTTTGGGATAATTGTTTCTAATTGGAAGGTTGCCGGCGGCACCGCCTTAACGAGGGCGGTTTTCTGGGTGATATTGCTATGTTCACCGGGGCTCAACATTGTTTTAATTTTAATTATTTCGATCTATTCGTTATTTTTGCCCGGCAAAAGCTCAACCCAGCTAATGCAAAGCTGATTAGCATTCCCTGCAGCGTTTCCCGAGATCAATTTGAAATTGCTACATTTGTCACTCATTAACCGAGCTTTCAGCAATTCACCAGAAGCGACATTCGTCGTCAACATGCCCCTCGCCATCTGATTCGTCGTGACACAGCGCTTCTACGGAATACTAATATTTTCATTATCCGTCCAGCACGTTGCCCATTGTCTCCGACCGGGCGACCGGTCGTCGTCATCGTGGTCTCCGTTCGTCGACTTCGCCATCCTGTTCTGTAAACGGAATGGGATAGAGAGCAGCCTTCCAGGCGTCACCACGGTGACAGTGGCGTTCAACTGCCTTAAAAATAGCGGGAAACAGATGGTGCCCCACTCTTGTCTGTCTTATTGTCGTTCGCTATTATTGTATCCCGGAGAATTTGCTCCGCTCTGGGCCGGCCAGCCGTTCGTCCGTTTATGTTCCATTTGCCCGATTTCGTTGTGCAAGATAACGGCTTTCCTAAAGGGTCAATCCGTGACTGCAAATATCGGACGCAAAAAATGTAGGCTGAAGGCAAGACGTCATCGATGACATGCTCGTTGACCCGTGAGAAATTACTAAATGGGTTTTCCCTATCTAGTACAATATTATTTATTTGGATATATCGTCCCCTTAATGCTAGAACTAGGTAACTGGTTTTGCGAAATCGCAAGAAATTTGTTTATATCTGATCGTATACCGCAATAAACACAAGTTTGTCAATTGAAAATCCTAAAACACATATTAATTCAACTTTTAAGACCAACAAAGAGTTTGTTTTATACCAAGATAAGTTTTACCAGACATTTTTATCCACATTTACCAAAACGAGTTACCTAGTTCTAGCATTAAGGGGGCGATATGGAAACTGTATGTTGAATAAAATGTACATTAGTGTTTAACACAAGAATTAAACGGATTGAGGAGCGGACCTGGTGTGATGGTTGAATTATATGACTAACACTCCGATGACCTGGGATCCAATCACACTTCCGATAAATTCACAAAAACATGAGTTCTTCATTCGGAAAGGAAGTAAAGCATGGGCTCCGAGATGAACTAGTCCCAGGTTAAAAATCTGGCTAATCAAGAGAAGAAGAAAACATAACAGATAGTGTTAGTTACAATATGTCTTCTTCTTCCTGACTTAACGTTTACACAGACACTGAGACTTCTCAGTTTAAGGACATGGTTTGTAGAAACCAAAGTTGGATGCTACAATGGCCGCCTTACAATTTATTCCAATTTTCAAGAGATCTAGTAGGCCAATATGGCTAAAAATGCTACTCGTTGATCGCTCAATTGCAAAAAAACATTGAGTAACATTTTCAATTCGCTTGGTTTGACGGATCTTCAGATTTATGCTCACAAAAACATGAGGTAACATGCATAATTTGGAACGTGGACGCTATTACGTGAATAGAATTGTGCCTTACAAATGCTCCATTTTATTTTTCGCTTAGCGCCTAGCCACGAAAAACAATATAAATTCACAACAAAGCATCGCACATTGACTAAATACATTACATTCAACTCAAAATAGATACAACACAACACATCCCATGAATATGCCCACGCCCAGTTACCCTATTGGCTCACAATTTACGATTACAGGATGACAAGGCTTTATAATAGTTCTAAGTCCATCAGTCATCCTGGAAATGTGTTTGTTTGTCTGAGTGCCCTTTGGTTCACAGTCTTTTGCTGTGTCCATAGCTTGATTTGGTCTCGGAATACTAATCCTTATTAGGCCTCCACTCGGGTCTTCGTATAAGTCGTCTACACTTGTATATCCCTGTTAGGGAACGGTTTGCATCTCTTTTAGATAACTCGGCCTAAAAGTAGGCAATAATATTGAGGCTACATTTTGTTCAGCCTGATTTGCATCAGAGCACTACAAATGCTCAAATGACGGTGATGGACATATTTACAAGTTGAACACGTAACACAACATGTCTTTCATATAAGTTCTGCTTTCTGACATAAGGCTGATACAAATTTTATTTTGACTTTTTGTCTCCCCCCCTTCAAAAATTTTTGGCTGGATTTTGCATTTTGAGGGGGCAGATAAAAAAAAACTATTTATCAAAATTTCGGGTCTTGCTCAAAACTCTTTAACAAATCCGATGAGTTTTAAATATTTTTAAAATTAAATCTTGAATTAAATGCTTTATTGGACAGTCGCAAGGTTTAGTTCGTCCAGTTTGTCTCCCGATACTTTCCAGTTCGGTGGCTATTTTCAAAGTGCCAGTGTTTCCGAGTGATCAAGTTATTAAGTGACTATCCCTAGTGGGACGCGTGCGGTTGGCCAGGCCACAATTTTTGCCGCAAAAATTCGTTTGTTTTGAGTAAAGTTCACGTTTTCATTATATCACGTGGCGCATTGACCGACTATCGAGCACAGAAGTGCAGCACCCCCCGCACACCGCGCCGCTCGCGCGGCCGTGATCGGCTTCTTCCAGTGAGTACCCAAGCTCATCGTCGTCGACAGCAGCAGCCCACCGAGAGAAGAGCAGAGAGCGTTCAACCGCCGCACACCATGGTGCACGACGGGCGCTCAGCAGCAGCTCGCTTCCTCCCAGAGCGGGCGATCCGATCGCTTGGACCTGTCGTCGTCGAGCCTGTGGCTAAACAGAGTGCACAATGATAAGTACATAAAGTTACCCCTCGTTGTTCCCCCCTCTCCACTGACTCTTTGATTAGATTTAATTTGGTACATAAGCAGTATTTTCTCACTTTTCCTGTAGCGTTAATTTTGTCCCTTGTTTTTCGATTATTTCTCGTCCCCGTGATAGTGTTAGTTTTTGAGTGCCCCGTGGTGGTAGTTAGCTACCACAATGGGCGATGATGACGATGGCGGGGGTACGTCGTACCCAAAGTATATAAATATGTACCAAGGTAAGAGATTCCCGTAAATGTCAAAAATGAGACTCACCAACACATCTGCGTTAGTTATGAAAAGTTGGTGTTTTTACACTAAAATGTCATTATTTCAGCAGAGTTTGTGAAGTTTTGTTAGTTTGGATGTTTCTAAATGCTGAAAAAATATGCTTAGAATCAATTAAAAAAAAATTGTTACCGATTTTCAAATAGCGATATTTTCTGTTTTATTGCATGGAGGTCACATTTAATCCAGTCAGATGCAATTAAATAATAGCTTCTAAGATGGGAGTGCTTAATTTCTTAAGAAAGTTTGCTAAATAGTGAAGTGCCCATACAAATCAGCGCAAACTTCATAACTATTTTTTGCTTTTTTCCTTTTCTCACTAATCCGTGAATATTAGCGGGAATCTCTTACCTTGGTATTTAGATACTTTGCGTCGTACTGCATCAACGAAGCTTTGTTATTGGCATCGGATTGCTCGAGCCAACAAGGCGATGTAAATGCTAATTCCTTGGTCTCCCTTCACCCTGGCGCTTCTGCAATGGACACCAACAGTAAATCTGTTTCGACGTCCCCCCGCCTCAAGGCCTACCCTCCCGACTTTGGCGGGCCATATGTTGTTTTCTTCCGACCCAAAGGCAAACGTTTGAACACCGTTCAAATCAGCAAGGATCTGACTAAGCGGTATTCTTCCGTTGTCTCCATTGACATGGTCAGTACAGCTAAGCTTCGGGTGACAGTAGGCGACCGAAAACATTAGCGTGTTTGTGGCCTGCGAGTTGTTTACTCTTGAGTACTTTGTCTACCTTCCGAGCGCGTCGATAGAGATTTCGGGGAAGGTCGCCGACGCATCTTCGACCTTCGAAACGATCATGCAAGGCTGTGGTTGTTTCCATAACCCTTCTCTACCTCCTGTCCAGATACTGGATTGCCGGCAACTGCATTCGGTATCCCAGGAGGGCGAGAAGAAGGTTTACACACCATCTGAAGAATTTTGTGTGACCTTCTCCGGATCTGCATTACCAGATCTGCTGGCGATTGGCAAACTTCGGCTACCTGTGAGGCTGTATATACCGAAGGTAATGAATTGCCTCAATTGCAAGCAGCTGGGCCACACCGCCCAGTACTGCAGCAATAAACCTCGCTGTGCAACATGCGGGGAGAGACATGTGGACGGTGCGTGCAAAACGCCGCCCAAGTGTGTTTATTGTGGCAGCGACCGTCCACATGATCTGATTGATTGCCCAAGGTGCATACAGCAGAAAAAACATCAAAAACGATCGCTGCAGCAGCGATCACGGCGAAGCTACGCCGAAATGCTGAAAAAAGCTGCCCCGACCGTTGAATCCCGTAACATCTACTCGTCTTTATCTCTCGATGATCAGGGCTCTGACTCTGAGGTCGGGGACGGGGTTCCCTTTGTTTTCAAGGGAGAAACGAGGAAACGGATGAGGCTCCAGAGACCCACCAAAAAACCTCGGAATCTGCCTAGCAGCGACCCCCAACCCACCATGACAAATTTCAAGAGTGGTAAGAAAGTCACAAAACGTTCCCCTCCAGGATTCAGAATCCAGGACGAACGAGACTTTCCATCACTCCCGGGAACATCTAAAATCCCAGATGTCCCACGTTTTTCGAATTCTCAACCGGAAAGACAGCATTCGGAGCACCAGGAGCAACCTCAGGGTGCGCCATTGTTTACGCTCTCTGGCATCGTAGACATCATCCTCAGCTTCTTCAATGCTTCAGATTCCGTGAAGAACATTGCAAAAGGACTTCTTCCTTGTGTGACCCCTCTTTTGAAGCAGTTGGCTTCTAAAATGCCCCTCCTTGCGACAATCGTATCTTTCGATGGCTAATTTAACCACCGAGGTCGAAGATACGATTTCGGTTCTACACTGGAACTGTCGTAGTATTACACCGAAATTAGACGTTTTTAAATTTTTAGTTAACAATTTACAATGCGATGTTTTTGCACTATCCGAAACGTGGCTGACACCTGATGTAACCTTACCTTTTCCCGATTATAATATCATTCGCCTTGATCGATCCGACCCGTACGGAGGGGTGCTTCTAGGGATCAAGAAGCAGCACCCATTTTACAGAGTCGATTTTTATCCGATGACAGGCATTGAAGCCGTCGCATGTGTGGTGACTATCCGAGGTAAAACCCTCAGTGTTGCCTCCATATATCTTCCTCCGAGAACTGCGATATCTCGCAGGGATCTCGCTCACATCTGCTCGGTTATGCCCGAGCCTCGGCTGCTGATGGGAGATTTCAACTCCCATGGTACAGGCTGGGGGGATGACAGCCGTTCAACGTTGATATATGACCTCTGCGACGACTTCAACATGACAATTTTGAATACCGGAGAAGTTACACGAGTGGCACCTCTAGCTCAAGATGGCAGCCCTAGAAACAGCCGATTAGACCTCTCTATCTGTTCGAGCTCACTATCGCTGGAGTGTACATGGAAGGTTATCCAGGATCCCCATGGTAGTGATCATCTGCCGATTGTTGTTTCTATTTCCAACGGGTCGCATCAGCCTCCATCGATCGATATCACCTACGATCTCACCAAGCGCATTGACTGGGAGAAGTACGCGGAAGCAATTATCGACGGTGAGCAATCGGTAGAAGTTCTTCCACCGCGGGAAGAGTATCGGTTTCTGTCGGAGCTGATCATCAGTAGCGCGCTTCAGGCACAACGTCGACCAGTGTCAGGTCCGTCGGTTCGCAGGAGACCCCCCAATCCGTGGTGGGATAGTGAGTGTACAGAAATCTATCGCGAGAAATCCGCGGCGTTCAAAGAGTTTCGGAAACGCGGTTCGGTCGAAAACTTCCAGCGGTACGCTTCCCTTGAAAGCAAGTTCAAGAACTTGATCAAGGCGAAGAAAAGCGGTTACTGGCGTCGGTTCGTCGAGGGTTTGTCGCGCGAGACTTCGATGAGAACACTTTGGAACGTCGGAAGAAGAATGCGTAACGCGTCGTCGGTTAACGAGGATCGAGAAAGCTCTCCTCGATGGATCCTCAAGTTCGCAAAAAAAGTTTGTCCAGATTCCGTGCCCGTCGAGCGAATAATTCGTGATGTTTCTGAAGATAGGGACGACATGGATAGGCCTTTTTCAATGGTTGAATTCTCACTTGCTCTTCTTTCATGTAACAATTCCGCTCCAGGAATGGATCGAATCAAGTTCAATTTGCTTAAAAACCTCCCCGACGTCGCTAAGAGGCGCTTGTTGAACTTGTTCAATCAGTTCCTGGATAACAACATCGTTCCGGATGATTGGAGACAAGTGAGGGTGATAGCTGTTCAAAAACCCGGGAAACCCGCGTCGGATCATAATTCGAACCGTCCAATCGCGATGTTGTCTTGTCTACGGAAGCTGTTGGAGAAGATAATTCTCTTTCGACTGGACAAATGGGTTGAATCGAATGGCATGTTGTCAGATACCACACACAGTACACAGTTTGGTTTCCGCAGAGGCAAAGGTACGAACGACTGTCTTGCGTTGCTTTCTTCAGAAATTCAGCTTGCCTTTGCTCAAAATCAGCAAATGGGCTCAGTGTTTTTGGATATTAAGGGGGCTTTTGATTCAGTTTGTGTCGATGTTCTTTCCGACAAACTACACGACAGTGGCCTTTCACCAATTTTGAACAACTTTTTGTATAATTTGCTGTTTGAGAAGCAGATGAGTTTTGCTCATGGCGACTTGACAGTTTCTCGAATTAGCTACATGGGCCTCCCCAAGGGTTCATGTCTAAGCCCCCTTCTTTACAACTTTTATGTTAGAGACATAGATGATTGTCTCATGGAAAATTGCACGTTAAGACAGCTTGCGGATGACTGTGTTGTTTCTGTAACGGGATCAATAGCAGTTGATCTGCAAGGACCACTACAGGATACTTTGGACAATTTGTCTACTTGGGCTCTCAAGCTGGGTATCGAGTTCTCTCCGGAGAAAACTGAGATGGTTGTCTTTTCTAAAAAACACAAACCGGCTAAGTTTCCGCTCGTTCTGATGGGTAAGACAATCACTCATAGCATGTCTTCACAATACCTCGGCGTCTGGTTCGACTCCAAATGCACCTGGGGGAAGCACATTGTGTATCTGATACAGAAATGCCAAAAACGAATCAACTTTATGCGAACTATTACCGGAACATGGTGGGGAGCACATCCGGAAGATCTGATCAGGCTGTACCAAACAACCATTCTATCGGTTTTAGAATACGGTAGCTTCTGTTTTCAATCCGCGGCGAAAACACACTTGCTGAAGCTTCAACGGGTTCAGTACCGTTGCCTTCGGATCGCGTTAGGTTGCATGAACTCGACTCACACAATGAGTTTAGAGGTACTTGCTGGTGTACAGCCTCTGACAGACCGCTTTGCGGAGTTGTCGTTCCGGTTCCTCATCCGATGCGAGGTTCTGAATCCGTTAGTCATAGAAAACTTCGAAAAGCTGCTCGAACAGAATCCCCAAACTCGTTTTATGAGTGTGTACTACTGGTACATGACGCTGGAGGTAAGCCCATCTCCGGTTAACACCAATCGTGACAACTTCTCAGACTTCGACAACTCCTTTGTGGATTTTGATCTCTCTATGAGGGATGAGATCACCGGTATACCGGAATCTTTTCGTTCCATAGGTATTCCACAAATTTTTGCAAGTAAGTTCGGGCATGTTAGCGGGGCCAGACAGTTCTTCACAGATGGTTCCAAAACCGATGATTCGACTGGATTCGGTGTCTACAACGAATTTCATAGCGCCACCTTTATGCTTCAAAAGCCATGTTCGGTATATATTGCTGAGCTAGCAGCTATATACTACACCTTAGAGTACATTCGCACTCTCCCACCTGAGCACTACTTCATTTTTACCGACAGTCTAAGCTCTCTGGAGGCTGTTCGGTCAATAAAACCGATGAAGCACTCAGCGTACTTCCTGAAAGGAATACGCCAAGTCTTGAGTGCTTTGTCCAAACGCTCATACATCATCACCATAGCTTGGGTCCCTTCACATTGCTCAATTCCGGGCAATGAGAAAGCGGACTCTCTGGCTAAGGTGGGCGCTAGCGAAGGCGATATTTACGAGCGTCAAATCGCCTTCGATGATTTTTTTGCATTGGTCCGTCAGGAGACCTTGATCAGCTGGCAACACAAATGGAGAGATGGAGAGATGGGTAGATGGTTGCACTCCATCATTCCACAGGTGTCGAAGAAGCCATGGTTCAAAGGGTTGGATTTGAGCCGCGATTTCATTCGTGTAATGTGTCGGTTGATGTCCAACCACTATTTGTTGAACGCACATACCTTCCGTGTCGGGCTCTCAGAAAGCAATCTCTGTGTCTGTGGCGTGGCTTACCAGGATATCGAACATGTCGTGTGGGGATGCAATGAGTATCGTGAGGTCAGATCTGAGCTGCATGAAATTCTCCGGGTCCGAGGAAAACAACAGAAACCCGTTAGAGAAGTGTTGGCAGGACTTGATTTGGAATACATGAACCTGATTTACCAGTTTTTGAAACGTGTTGATGTCAGAGTTTGATGTAGTACGTTCCTTGTTTTCGTTGTCCGCCTTTTGGTTTTGTTGTTCGCCCCTGTCTGTCGTCACCCCCTTCCGTTTGTCCTCTTCTTGTCGTTGTCTTCCGATAAAGTCCTTTCTTTTTGGTTCCATTACAGATATGGACAATTTTCCCATCAATGTTTTAGTATAAGTTAGCAAATAATTTAGTTTTAAACCCATTAATCCCTCCTTCCCAATATTATTTTATTTTATTTTTTTTTCAATCCTTAACCTCGAAACAGCCGCGAGTACTTCGGCTTCCCAAACTAACATAGTTTTAAGGCAGTAATAAATTGTAAAATGTAAACCCATGTAAAAACAAAAGATTTCGGCTCAGTTATGCCCATGTGGCGCCCGAGCCTTCCAAATAAACGAATAAGTAAAAAAAAATGCTTTATTATTTTTATCCCCCCCCCCCCTCGACCAGTCAAAGAATGGTGGGACAAAAAGTGAAATAAATATTTGTAACGGCCTAAATCCATTCAAACAATATATAAAGCGTGACAACGCCAGGGACCTTTACCCTAATATTCTGTGAGCACTTTACAATAATGAACAGATAGATGTTTTTTGTCAGGTTACCATGTTGGTATTTTTGTTTGCATATTATGAGGCAGGCAATCTACAAACAAAAGAGTCAAGGAAACACTTATGAATTTCTGCACAAACATGGAAGTGAATCAGCATGGTCACCATTTTTGTCGCGAAACTTGGCAATACCTGAATAGATATATACCTGAATATATAGGTTCTTGCCCAGAATGAATAAAAGACGTTGTGGGTCTCTGAAAAATTGAATTTTATCCTTGTAAGTAGGCCGCTTGTTTGCAGATTAAAACCTGCACTGTAACAATAATCGATTCCGTAGAGATCAAAATTGCTGTCCATACTATGCACTCTGCATCTAGCTGGATATGCTTGAAGACTAATTGGCTCACGCCAAGGTAAATGTGGTAGAGCCAATCGAATGAATCCTCGCTGAGTACGTTCTATCTTCAAATTTTAGGTAATAATAAACACTAAATGCGGTTTCGAGAATCGGCCGCACTAGAAATCCTCTACATAGAGATAAGCGGAAGTTACATATGTCGATTCGGCAACGCTGTTCATTTTGTTTACATCAGCTACCAACACTTGCTGCAAAGCTAGATGTTCAAACTTTGTGCGTGACTTCGTAGTGGTTCAAGTTGTTTTGTTTACATTTTCTAATTATGGTAGAATTTTTTTTTCAAAATTTTGAAAAAAAAATAGCGGAGCAATCGATGAAATCTGAAATTTATTGCAAAGTGTTAAGCTAAACATATCGGCAGAAATGAAGCAAGAAGCAGCAATGAAAGTTTTTTTGAGAAGTGCAGCAACAAAAGTTTCGTCATAAGCTTGAGCTTTTGAAAGCAGAATTAATTAAATTCTATCTTTTTACTAAACTTACATATACCGTCAATTTCTCGATATTAAAAATAAATAATTTTAATTTATTTAGTTCGGATTGCAATACCGTTCAATCGACGCCTTCTTACGAACGATCAGCTTGTTCATTTGGCTCACACTTTGACAGTTCTTTCTGCACGATTGGCTTACAATGGCCGCCTCCGCAGATCTCTATAATGTAGGATTACTAGGTCGCACTAGTGCAAAGTACAATGCAATGACTTCAAGCAGTGAGTCATTGGGGCAGCAGGGACGGATGTCCTGGGGCCTGACGCACCCCCCCCCCGTTTGCGAGTCAGCCGCGTAGTTGCCGGCTAAGAATAGGACTACTAACCCCAATTCAAGGTGTCAAGCGACCCGTGCCGAGGAATGAGTGATCGAGGGGGTGAAATAGATGCTCGATCTTTAACGGAGCCTGTGGGGCACCTGGGCACCCCCCACAGTAAGCTGTCCCTTACCGCGTTAATGCAGAGCTCTGGCGTGGTGGACATTCTTTGTCGTGCGACTCGTGGGAATAAAATATGAGTAACAAACCAATTCAGAAATCAAGTGTAGCAGGTAGTAGTGGTGCGATCAACCCATTCGCAAGAAGCGGGTTGATGAGGTCTCCAACAAGGAGAAGCGAGGAGTCAGGTGCTGGAAGCTGCTTACGCAGCTCAAGCGTGGGGGCTCCTGTCCACTCCACGGCAAGCCAGCCGGCGGAGGTTATGGACGGAGCATGATTGCTGAGGGCCATCAGCCAAGTAGCAGGAAAAGGACGGCCCGCATTAGAGGTGGCTGAGCAGCAGCTTGGCAAAATTATCGACTTTGCGACAACTAAGTCGAATATAAGCAAGGACCTGAAAACGGCCTTGCTTCGGCTTAGAGCGACTGTCGATGAGGCCAAGCAGGAGCACGCGGTCGCGTTGCTGGCTGCAGCAGCGGCGGAACCCGCAAAGGAGAAAGCGTCTAAGTTTACACAAACGGAGGCCTTCTCCTTCGCGGGTAGTCCGAAGAGAGTGGAAGCGAATGCTCGTGACAAACGTGACAAGCATTCGCAGAAGCGGGCGAGGCAGCCGTCAGGTGAGGAGCTGTCTGGCGGCGCCCGCAAGGCCAGGCGTATAATAACCCCGAAAGCCGGTGGTAATGCCGGAAAGTCGGACCCTAGCCAGGGTTCCCGGAAAGCTGGGAAGGGTGGGCCTGAAAAGGCCGGCCCGTCCCGGAATGATGGGAACAAGGGGTTGCGACCAATGGTGGGCCCTCAGCAGCCACAGAGCCGGGCGATCCAAGGAGAGGACTTTCCTTGGACAAAGGTAGAGCGGAAGAGGAAGAAGAAGGTGAATCCGCAGGCAGAAGTGCAGGACGCCAAGCCAAGGCGTAGGAAGGCGCGGGAAAGGCGACGCTATCGTCATCAAGACCGAACAGTCTAAGTACTCGGACGTCTTGAAGACGATGCGAAGCGACGCCAAGCTTGAGGGTCTTGGAGCCGACGTACGCAGTATTAAACGTACTCGTACGGGTGAGATGATCCTGGAGCTGAAGCGCCAGAAGGAACACAAGGGCGCCGCCTACAAGAGGCTGGCAGAAGAGGTCCTTGGTGAGGGTGTGCAGGTGAGGGCTCTGACACATGAGGCGACTCTGAAGGTCAAAGACATTGACGAGATCACCGAAGTGGAAGAGCTCGTCACGGCATTGCGGCAACAGTGCGATGTGCAGGTGGTGGCCGCAGCCGTTAAGCTACGGAGAGGGCCAACAGGGACACACATAGCTTTGGATCAGATACCTGTGGCGGACGTCAAAAAGTCCGTTAAAGTAGGGAGCATAAAGGTGGGCTGGTGTGTATGTCACCTGACATTCCACGAGCCACCAGAGGTTTGCTTCAGGTGTCTGGAACCAGGACACAAGTCGTGGGACTGCAAAGGCCCCGACAGGCGCAAACTGTGCCGGCAATGCGGCGCTGAAGATCATAAGGCCCAAAGCTGCACGAGTCCGCCCATCTGCATGATCTGTACCGAGAAATCCTCGAACAACAGACATCCGATGGGTGGTCCAAGGTGCCCGGCCTTCAAGAAAGCCGCAGTGAACAACAAATCACAGTGCAGGTAACGCAGCTGAACCTGAACCACTGTGACGCGGCTCAGCAACTGCTTTGTCAGGCGGTTTCTGAGTGGGAGACGGATATCGCCACCGTATCGGACCCATACCGAGTGCCCGCCGGCAACGGTAACTGGGTCGCGGATGGGACCAGAAAAATGGCGGCGATATGGACGACGGGTAAATACCCCGTCCAGGAGTTGGTGTCTACTACTGGCTTCGTGGTCGCCAAAGTAAACGGGGTCTTCTTCTGTAGCTGTTATGCGCCTCCGCGATGGCCGATCGAGCGGTTCACGCAAATGCTGGACCGCTTAACGACCGTGCTAACAGGGCGAAGGCCGGTGGTAATAGCGGGTGACTTTAATGCCTGGGCCGTGGAATGGGGGAGCCGTTTCACGAACCAGCGGAGTCAGATCCTGCTAGAAACACTGGCCATCTTAGATGTCGACTTGGCTAATGTCCAAGAGTACCTTTAGTCGAAACGGAGCGGAGTCAATTATTGACGTGACCTTTTGTAGTCCTGGCTTAACAAATAGTTCGAACTGGAGAGTAAATGATGGCTACACTCTCAACGACCACCTGGCGGTTCGCTACAGTATCGACTACCACATCAGCAGACAGCGGATAGAAGAAGAGGCGGCTAGGCCAAGGCCAAGCCCTCGCAGGTGGAAGACATCATACTTCGATGAAGGGCTATTTAGAGAGGCGCTCCGCCGTGAGCGAAACTTAATCGGTTTAGACGGCGACGAGCTAGTAGCGGTGCTCTCACGTGCTTGTGTTGCGACCATGCCTAGGCCACTTGAAAAATGGGAGATGACCTGCCTACTGGTGGACTCATGCGACCGCGTCTGGCTACGGGATAGTCGGCGGATACAGCGACCACGAGCTGAGAAAGAGCGAAACGAACGGCGGGGTGAGATACGGGCAAGCAAAAGTCCTGCTTCGAGGGTCTCTGTCAGAGTGCCAATGTGAATCCGCGGGGTGAGGCCTACATGATCGTGATGGCCAAGACAAGTGGTGTAATGACCCCTACAAAGCAATCTCCAGTGAAGTTGGAGGGGTTTTTACCGCGTCATGATCCTAGTCCTTGGCCTCATTTCGTAGGACAGCCAGGGACTGGGGCTGGCGATCAGAAGAGGATCACCGATGAGGAACTTGCGGGGATAGCACTCAAAAAAAATCGATTGGAGGCTCGGAGGGTCAAGTCACATATACCAATCAACTCAGTTCGACGAACTGAGATGACTTCTGTATGTGTGTATGTATGTGTGTATGTAGGTATGTCTGTGTACAAAAAAGTTCACTCATTTTTAAGGAACTTCCCATTGGCCAATTTTTCGGATCATAGCTCGAATCGAACCGGAATTTTACCGCATTGTTGGCTATTGAAAATGATTCGGATCGGTCAAGGCGTTCCGGAGTTATGGCCAATTTTTTTGGTTTAATGATGGTTGTAAGAACCTTTTCTAGACTATTTTATTAAAAAATGTTACTTGGGCTGTGCTCGGAATCGACACTTATAACGAATAAGTGGTCGTGGGTAGAACACAATGATAGCGTTGCTGTTGATCTCGGTCTACTGAGTTACATCCGAGTCCGTGGTTGGAAAGGGGTCCCGGTGAGGTCGGGGCAGGTGAAGGCATCATTGTTAGCAACTGTTTCTAGTGCTAGCTGATAGGGCCTGATGCTTCGGCAGGTCAAATCGTGATGCACGCAGTATCAGTTCTTCATATTTGCAGAACAGTTGGGCGCGGGCGTGGTGATTACACTATTAGCTAAGAAACCTGTGAGGACCAGAGCTATGTTGGACGCTCCTTCCAGGTTGTCGATTCACCATTTTGCAACCCAATAAATGGGTTGTCCACTCAACATATTGTTTGCCCCAGCTAATATAGTTGTACGCATCTGTCTTTATGTGAATCACCAAAATGAAATGAGAGGGTTCGTAAATTTAACACAAGGGGGTAGACAGCTTTGCTCAGAGCAAGCTTTTGTTGATCGAGCAACTGTGAGTTGCTCCCTGTTGCTCCCAAATTTGCTCAAACATTTTCCGCTGATCCAAGTAGTCAGACGTATGCCAAACATTCGACCCGTCAAACTTGGTTGGATCAGAAGTCTGAGGCCTGAATCCTGGGCCATAAAATCTAAGATGATGGGATTTGGGAGTAGGAAACGTGAGCTCTGCTATGACACGACATTCTTCAAACTCATAATGACCAAGAGCTACATACGTATCAGAGGCACGTGCTCCTCCTACATATCTCAAAGTCAGTTTTTCCGGCGCCCGGCTTTTCCCGGGCACACAGAAACATGAACGAAACGATGAAACTCTAGTGAAAACTGTGAGCTTCGTGGTTGATGGTCGTCGTTGAACCGTTTCGTAAGCCTTGGAGTATGGGTTCGAATTCCCCGCTCCAGTCGGTGAAAACTTCAATTGAAAAGTTCTCCACTGAAACACTATGCGTTTCGTGTGTTGTCCGTTGTTCCATGTCAGTGATTGTTAAATCTATTGCCGTTTTTCTTTTTTAACCTGGGTTGGAACTGGATTGGCGGAAAATGTGTAAACAAACAACGTCAAACAAACTTTAGTACAAGCGAAACCGAAGTCGGGTTGGGGTTAAAACTGTGATCTGATCCAGTTCCAACCCAGGTTGGAACTGGATAATAAAGAAAAACGGCATATGTAACCTCTGGTTGAAAACGATGTAGTCTTTCTTTTTAACTCCTAGCCAGTTACAAGCTGCGTTCTGCATATTGCAGACACTCTTTTTTCACACCCTTAGGTGAATTCCGGTGCACATTTTCCTAGAAACATAAACCACCAGAAAAAACATCTTCTTTTATTTGTACCAGATTTGGTTCACGGAATTGTAGAATTAATTATATTTTACAACATTTAAACAAGAAATAAACACAAATGAACATCGATGAGGTTTCCTGATACCCTGCTAGCGGTACGGATATTTTTCACAGCGTAAATAAACAAATCCTATGGTTGCCATGTACAGCTAACGCTGTGTGTAACTCCGAGCAAAGCGAGTTGCTCAGAGTTACTCAAAAGCTACTCATGATCAGTCTCGAGAGCAAAAGCTGTCTTCCCCCTTGATTTAACACTTGCCTCGGAAGAATATAAAAATGCTAGCACCTGTCTAAACAACTGACTAGACGAGGTTAATATATGTTCAAGTAGTATATGTGCCTAATACACGTTACAGTAATATATAGGTAATATCGAAAACAGGTATCGATTCCAACCACACAACAACATAAAAACGAATTCAACAACTGTCTCAGAGCACGCAAAAAACAAGATTCCTGACATGTCATGCATGATAATGAATCTTCCCGGCGTGGCGGTGGGAATATGTAGCTCTCAGCTCCCAAAGTCTGAACTCTCACGAATTCGGAAAGTGAAACGTTAGTTGAAGTAAGATAGGGAGGTACTCCGACACGAATGGGAAACGTTGACGTACACGATTATCATCCAGCTCAATTCCCACCGAAACCACACATCAACATTAGGTGGCTGTCGGTCGGGTCTGCGTTGTTGATTTTTCACATAACAGTCACGAAAAACAGAAAACCCGACTAGGATCAGTCAGAGGCGGGTGAGGTGTCGGTTGGATGGAAGAGACAAACGAGAGTGAATGAACGTGAATAACACTCACTAACTCCGAACTGTCGAAATGGGATCGATTCAATGCCCTGCTCTGGGATAATGGAATGGGAATGAGAGGAGGTGATCGGATGAAAACACATTTTGTGGAAAGTCGGCAAAACCACTCCATTATGGGAAAATGCTTGCCGAAGTCAATACATACTGGTCGTTATAGGTCTGTATGGGAGTCAATGGTGATTGCTCTCAATTCTGGGGAAAGTCATTGACATTTTTCAACGACCATGCAATTTCATTCCCTGCATAGAGATAATGAATAGTAATTTATTACTTGTTTTGACGATTGCGGGTCGACATGGTTTTGCATGCGTGATTTCTCTCCGTCTGCTCAAAATATTGCAAACTGAGACTTTTTGAATTGGTGACAAAAATGACTGAAATGGAAACGTTCATAAATTACGTCTCGCAAAAACTGTCCATTTTCAAAACCAGACCAAGGAGTAAACCATAATAGGGTAATTGTGTAGTACCTAATGTTGCGCTAGTGGCAATTGAACACTTTTTCGACTGAAATGTTACCAAAAGGCATTTTTAATAGATGTATTATGCTTAAAGTATGAGATTGCACCATTTGTGTGCTTAAGATTAGCCCAAAAACCTATTTTAAAAAAATATTTCCCTTAAATTTTTTGCTGCTGTGTTCCTATTGTTGCGGTAGTGTTCCTAATGTTGCGATATCGCATATGATTTCAATGGGATACCGCATCAATAGGAACCAAAATTAAATTTTACCTCCATAATAGGAACAGTGTGCCTAATGTTGTGGTAAGCGATTTATGATCGAAAATAGAGAGAAACGATAGTTTTTATATTTTTCCAAGCAAATTTGGATAGAAAACTACCAACTAACGTTTTGCAACCCTTCATTAGATGGTACGATCATTGTTTTTAAAATGAATTTACCTTATTACCACAACGATGGGCACACTTACTCTATTCTACAAAATTTATCGACGGCTTCTGATCATTCAGAAAATTCCATTATGCAGGAATATCGCAATTTCGGGGTGGGAGGACATGTAAAGTTGTAATTGCGAAACCTCACAACGATAATTACATCCTGGAGGTGAAATGACCTTAAGTGAACGTTCAAAAATTACGTCCAACATTTTGGGGGGAGGGGGGGTCTAAGAAAGTGTGACAGTGCGTGTATAAGGTGTAGGAAAATAGCGTTATAGAGGGGGAGGGGGGGGGGGGTCTAGAAATCCCGAAAAACAATGGACGTAAAAAATGAATCTTCCCTAGCTTCAGTTTTCAGTACATCCGAATAGGTCAACAAAATCAATACGTGTCCAGACAGACGACACACAGTGATCCCACAGGAAAGAAGCCTCCAAACCAGCTTAAGTCCGCCAAGAAAGTAAGAAACAGTTTCTTAGATAGAGCATTAGATCATTCAAACCGATAGATTCAAAACATAAAGCACAGTTATTCACTGTGGAAGTTCTCAAAACAACACAAAGCTGAGAAGCAGACGTTGTCCCAGCTCAGACTCTACGCCCAGAAGAAAAATGCATTCAAGTACTGACTAGTAACAATGCTAATAAAGTAAGAGACGACAAGAAAAAAGAATAATTTTGAACCCACTGCACGAACCAAATCAAGACCGATGATTAAATGAATCACAAAAATAAGCAATAAAATTAATCTTACCGCTGACTATGGGGCAGAGGACGATGACAACGAGCAATGCCCGATGCTTTTACCCCAATGGCAGTGGAGTTTTTCTCTCTTTTTTATATTACTTTCTATATATAGCTTCCCTCGCACCCCCCACGTTCAGTTTCCTCCCTGGAGGCATTTCGTTTTCATTCGTTTCAGCTTTTTCTGTTCTAGTGCAATTTTTCAGTTTTATTTATTGACCTTTCTCATTTCCCCTTGCCACGCTGCAAAAAAAAAGAAGTCCGATGGGTCATAACCAATTCAATGGGATTGGGTCCTCTTTCAGCTCTCGGTCTCGGTCGGTGTTCTGATGGTTCTCATCATCATCACCATCCATAGTCTGGCTGCACTTGCTGCACGACACTAATGACGCAACTTTTTTTCTCTTTCTGTCTCCCTTCTATTACGCAGGATTATCTCATCAGAGCCAGCTAGACGGAAAATTCGTAGGAAAATCGCACCACCGCCGCCGTCGGTCGGGTGGAAAAATCTGCCCCGAGTCGAGCATCGTTTGCATTAATTGGGGTTGCCTCTTGTCTACGGAGGCGTCGCGGGCGCAGCTCTACACCCAGCCACCACCATACGCCCCCACCCGGTATCTAGGCATCTGTTGAGCTGCCTGTGCGCCCCCGGTCAACAAGGAGTGCCGGCGAACAGAGCACAGGCTGCTAGCAGCAAACTTTTCCTCCGAATTAGTAACGTAGATAATGAAACAGATCAATGTCGCCGTCGTTGGGCTTTCCGGTGTTGAGAAGGACAAAGGCCAGCTGGGGGCGGGCAAGTCCTGCCTGTGCAACCGATTCGTGCGGCCAAAAACCGATGACTACGCGATCGATCACATTTCGGTGCTGAGTCAGGTGAGTTGGATAATGAGTTAATAGAATACATACTGTATGGTATGTAGGAGCAAGATAGGTCAGTGCCATTAGAAGAATATTGTATTTTGACGTAAACTACGTTTTGTTGGAGAAATCGAGTTTTCTGCTTTCTGACCCAGGTACCAGGTATTAGTATAGGAATCCAGAGGCACGTTCTCCTCCATTTGGAAAACTTGTGCCATCGCTATGAGCAAGGGTAATTCAACAATTACCCGAGGGAGAGGGAACGGAATAAGGGATGGGATAGGGAAAAGGAAGGTCAGGGAATAGGATCGTCATAAACGCACTAAGCGTAAAACAGTGGGTTCAAACAGCGCCTTGCAAAAGGGCACTGTAATAACGCGTAAAGTGTAAAGAGAAACTATAGCTCTTCAACACAGCGAGTCTATAATAACAGAATGTCCTGAAGATACAGGTTTCGGAGGGAATAGTATCGACTGAGGGAATCTGGCAGTGATATGTTGGCGGCGTAGCAGTCCCCTCACGAATCAAAAACTAATTTGTTTCTCCGACGTTTCAATATATTTAACATCCTTGAAAAAGATGTTAAATATATCGATACGTCGGACTTAAAAACAAATTAGTTTTTGATTCGCGAAGAAACTGCTACGCCGGAACATATCACTGCCAGATACAGGTTTCAGAAGTCAGTTTTACTTAATAAATAAGTGTTAACCGAGTACTCGGAAACGCAGTTGCGCAAAAACTGGACAGTTACATCAAATGATACGAAGTTCCATAATCGGATTCACAGCTATCACATACTAATGAATCAGCTTGCTGAATATTCACCATGTGATAGCTGAGTCGGCAGTGGCCAGTCAATGCTTTGACCAGAATGCTGCAATTCTGCTTTGACAGATTTGTAAGATACTTCGAAACCCTTGGAGATGGTTCAGTACAATACAATTTAGTTTGATGACATGACTTCAAACTGTTCCAGTATTGTCTGTGTTGAGAAGCAGCCCAGGTGTGAATCTGAAGCTTTACCCAACACTTCAATATCGGAATAGCTGGCTCAGGGCCATTGAAGTCATGTGATGCTCCAGTGCGAGCTAACTCATCAGCCAATTCATTTCCAGCGATGGAAGAATGGCCAGGCACCTATACAAGGTGAAAGTGTTTGCTGTGTGTGAAAGTGTTCAGTTCCTCGATTTGAGTTCGACAAGCGATAACTATCTTTGACTTAGAGTTGGTCGAAGCAAGTGCTTTAATAGCAGCCTGGCTATCTGAACAGAAGTATATTACTTTGCCCATTACGTGCTGCTGAAGTGCTGATTGCACTCCGCACATAAGAGCAAAGATTCCGGCCTGAAAAACGGTGCAGTGTCTACCAAGTGAATAAGACTGATGCAGCCTTAGCTCACGAGAATAAACACAAGCACCTGCTCGACCTTCGAGAAGGGAGCCATCAGTGTAACATACGATGCCGTCTGAAATACTTCTTTCCAGATATCCCTGATGTCCACTCTTCCCGGGAAGGGAATTTCGTGTAACATTTCCTATATGGGAAATTACAAGCAATTGTAAGATTACTTGGAGCAAGGACAATTTTGTCCTGATTCACCAAAAGTGGAAACAACGAGGTGTGTGTTGATGTGCGGTTCACAGAAGTTTCCTCTAGTAGACCGAGTACCCGTAGACGGTAAGTGCAAGAAAGTGCTTCTTGTTTGAGATGAATGTGTAGTGGAGCAACGTCAAAGAGAGCTTCGAGCGCTGCCGTGGGAGTTGAAGAGAACGCTCCAGACATCGCCATTAAGGCGAAACTGGAAGCTTTTCCTCACTTTTTGGTTTTTGATTTTTTATTAAATCACGAAGCAATATTTTCAAAATCGGTTTTCGTGCACATGTAGAGTATGGATCAAGGTATATTCTGATTTTTTTTTTTGTAGTGGAAAATGTTTTTTTGTTTTTGCAGAAACCATTTTTGAACAAAATTTCACAAATAAATGATTTCTGCAAAAATGGAAAAAAATTTCCACCTCAAAAAAATTCAGAAGATACCTTGATCCATACTCTACATGTGCACGAAAACCGATTTTGAAAATATTGCTTCGTTATTTAATAAAAAATCAAAAACCAATAAAATGAAAAAATGCTTCCAGTTTCGCCTTAAGCACATCCTTTGCAGATGGCTTAATTTTGATTGGATCGTTCTCATTTCACCCTTTTGCCACCATACAAGACATCCATAGGCCAATATTGGCCGAACAACAGTTGTGTATATCCATGGTGGGGGCTGGCTCACCAACACTTCCGGTCCGCTTTAGTGCTTTATGCATCATTGTGGCCAGGTGTTGTTCTAGTTTTTCCAACTGTATTGTAAAGCATGAGCGGTGATCCTTGGCATTCTTGTGTAAATTGGGGTAGGTACTCGAAATGTTGATCGATCACCGATTATAGCTGGCAGATGCAGTGGAAAGTTTGTCTTAATACGTATCAATCGTCTCTGACAAACGAGAAAAGCTGACCTCACTGATTACCTGTCTCTGAGCCAAATTTGGTATAGAGTCTTCAGTCTCCAATTAATCGCTTCATGTTTGATGGAGGCTTTCAATCTAATGGGTTACATAGCCGCTATCCGAATGAAGAGAGTAATGTTCCGCGTAATATATCACAAATCAAAAGAGGTGCGGTACATTACGTGGAGCGGATACACTGAAATGGGTATTAGACCAAGGCCCTGCTGGGTGGCACGAAATAGGTGAGCCATAGACAATAGAATCGTCAATGTCGTAGGGCATAGTATGTGACTATTGTCGAAACAACACTATTTTGGTCATTGTCCCACCAAAATCACAAGCGGAGTCCACTTACACTAAGCGCATAACTATGTTAGGGTCAAGATTAGGGTGAAATCATTGGTAAAATATAATAACACTTTTTTAGTTTGTGTAGTTAGTTGAATTAGAGTTAGAGTTAACTTTTTTATTGAGACATTTTCTGTAGGTTTATTCTGGATTACAATACAATAGCTGCCCTTTATCTGAATTATCTTATAACAGTAAACAGCATTATTCCTTCTTGATAAAAGATGTATTAACAAAAGCATTTCAATGTGGACATAGAATTGCGAAACTATACAACTGATCAGATATTTTTCCGGTATTAAATTTGTGGTGGAAAGTCAAACACATAACATTGTTTTTCAATGTCAGACAAACATCACATGAACACAGCTACCAATGAACCAAACCTTCTCTAATGTCTTCTCATTTTGCCGCTTCATATCCTCAATTGAACTTAACTGACACTAGTTGGGACTGTCTGTGGAAGACCGGGGTTTCTAATTCTGTGTAGGACTTGTTAAAACGAGATGCCTGATATGTACTGCGGACAAATGGGCTGGAAGTACTGAGCAATCACAATTACTGTCGTACTAATCATATTAAATGCATGCTTTTCTACTTACATCCCGAACGTCGCCAACCGGCAAAGAGGACGACGAAAAAACGCGAGATGGCCCTAACAAAAACGGGAAAGGCGATGAAAATGGTCACCGATGCAACGATATGGAAACAAAATAGATGAGAAATTATCGACCAATTCATAATCTATGAACATATCGCTAATGTTCTTTATCATTCTTTCTCTTTCTCGTTTCAGCAAAATCGAAACCTCTCTACTATCTCTTCATTTTCTGCCTCTTCCCATCCTATTCCCACATCTTCCTATATCCTCTACCCCATCTATTTAATGTATCTGACACTTGTTGGGACTGGTAACGCCAGCGCCTGCCTGTGGAAGATCCCGGTGTGCTAATTCGGTGTAGGACATGTTAACGGGGGAGGCTTAGTAGGTCCACATCTGCCTACAAGCAGATGGGCTGACAGTTGTCGGCCTGGGTGTGGATTGAGCAATTACAATTACAATTACAATTACAACAACAGTTGTGTATATCCATTTGATATACTTGGGTTTAAGACCCCAAGTTGTACCAAAGGTTCGCCGGCATTGCCCGAAGGCCATACAAGCTTTCTTGATTCTGAACTCTATGTGAGGTGTCCAGGAAAGCTTGGAATCAAGAATAACTCCAACGTACTTTACCTGTTCAGTTCAGTCACATCGATTTCAGAATCACAGAGACGCAAAGGTCGAATGCCATTACGGTTTCGCCTTTCCGTAAAAAGAACAGTACAGTAACAAATTTTGAAAACGACGTATAATCAATGGTGTAGCATTGATTATACGTCGTTTTCAAAATTTGTTACTGAGTAAGATGTTTTACTCGGATTAACCGAAAGGCCATATTGGCGACACCAACCCTCATCTACCTGAAGAGCGTTTTACATCAGGTAGAAAAGGGTGGTGATGCACATACCAACTAACAATGCTAGGTAGTCGTCGGCAAAACCATAAGTAGGAAAACCGCTATTATTGAGTTGCCTCAATAGCGTATCTGCTACGAGATTCCATAAAAGTGGTGATAAGACTCCCCCTTGGGGGCTTCCACAAACACTCAATTTCCTAATCGCCGCTTGACGCAATGTCGAGAAGAGATGTCGGTTTTTGAGCATTTGGTGAATCCAATTGGACATCATTGGAGATATACCATGACCCCGTGCGGCTTCCAATATGGCATCGAAAGGCACGTTGTCAAAGGCACCCTCGATATCTAAGAAAACACCCAAGCAGGATTGCTTTTGAGCGAATGCCTTCTCGATATCGTAAACAACTTTGTGTAAAAGAGTCACAGTGGACTTTCCAGATTGGTAAGCATGTTGGTTCACAAGAAGAGGCACATTGGCCAGATGAACATCACGGATGTGATGATCGACTATGCGTTCTAAGCATTTCAGAAGAAAAGAGGTCAAACTGATAGGTCTGAAGCTCTTTGCTTTTTCATACGACGCGCGACTTACTTTCGGAATAAACTTCACAGTAATATCCCGCCAGGATTTGGGAATATACCCTGTAGCAAAACTGCAAACAAGTAGTTGAGTCAAAACATGTTTGAAATGATCAAATCCCTTCTGAAGCAAAATAGGATAAATCCCATCTGCCCCAGGAGATTTGAAAGGAGCAAAGCTATTAAGTGCCCATTAGTATGGGACACGCTTGTATGGAAAAAATAAATCCTCGCTCCAGTCGACTTTTTAGATCCCATTTAGGTCCCATATGAACTGTACAAAATTTCAGAGCAATCGGTGAAACTATAATTTAGCGCAAACGGTTCAAAGTTTACATAGGATTTACTATGGGAAAAATTACACTTTCAAACAAAAAATCCCAGAGGTCGCCCCTTATCTTCTTAATTCAAATCGATCAACGCTTCTTGTTGAAAAATCATTTATGAAACTTTCCTTCGAAGACCGCAAAACAATTGGATGCTTGTGGAAAAAGTTATTGATTTATTACCGTTTAGTGATCCAACGATCGGCTTTTTGTTTTGTTTTATCAGCAGCACTGTAGCTGCTGCCTTGGCTACTGCTGTTTCTGGGGGTGTTGATGCCACCCGCCACCCCATGCAGCAACGGCAGCAGCAGTGCTGCTGATAAAACAAAACAAAAAGCCGATCGTTGGATCACTAATCGGTAATAAATCAATAACTTTTTCCACATGCATCCAATTGTTTTGCGGTTTTCGAAGGAAAGTTTCATAAATGATTTTTCTACAAGAAGCGTTGATCGATTTGAATTAACGAGACAAGGGGCGACCTCTGGGAATTTTTATTTGAAAGTGTAACTTTTCCCATAGTAAATCCTATGAAAACTTTGAACCGCTTGCGCTAAATTATAGTTTCACCGATTGCGCTGAAATTTTGCACAGTTCATATGGGACCTAAATGGAATCGAAAAAGTCGACTGGAGCGAGAATTTGATGTTTGTCCCGCACTAGTGCCCATTCAATCGATTCTAAAGTTATGATACTCAGAGCCGAAGCTAAAGAATCATAACTACAAGAAAAGACATCAGGTTCATCCGAAGATGTAATATTCACACATCCGGGGAAGTGTGTACTGAATAAACATTCCAAAACTTCTTCATCAGAGGAAGTGAAATCACCATTTGGCAAACGAAGTTCGTTCACTTGAAAATCCTGTACAAAGGTTTTTCCAGCCGGATCGTTCAGCAGACCGAAGAGCTTTCTGGTAGGCCTTGCCTCGGTAAAGAGATCCCAGTTGGTTGACCGGGGATTCCTGAAACGCAAAGTTTGCGAAGTAACATTCACGTGTTCAAACAAGATGTACTCCTCTCCTCTCCTCTTCTTGGCGTAACGTCCTCACTGGGACAAAGCCTGCTTCTCAGCTTAGTGTTCTATGAGCACTTCCACAGTTATTAACTGAGAGCTTCCGCTGCCAATGACCATTTAGCATGTGTATATCGTGTGGCAGGCACGAAGATACTCTATGCCCAAGGAAGTCAAGGAAATTTCCTTTACGAAAAGATCCTGGACCGACCGGGAATCGAACCCGTCACCCTCAGCATGGTCATGCTGAATACCCGTGCGTTTACCGCCTCGGCTATATGGGCCCAAACAAGATGTAGCGATGGTCAGATAAAGATTCTCCATTTGACACATGTCAATTGGTCAGCTCATGACTTATTCTGCTAGAGCAAAGCTTTATGTCTAACACTTCCTCTCTACCAGATCCCATGAAGGTTGGGCGGTTGCCTATGTTAAGTAATCCAAGATCTGTACTACTTAAGTATCCATGGAGCCTCTCAAATTGATGTCTGAGCTGCCCCAGATTATATGGTGAGCATTAGCATCACTACCAACAAATAGCGGAAGGCCTTTTGAAGTGCAGTATGCAATGACTTGCTTGAAAGCATCCGTAGGGGATGGTTCATCATGCGGTAAAAAAACCGAACAATAAACGTATTTCCTGTTGAGGTTTCCAACAGATACATCGATTGTGATAGCACATACATCTCTGGTAGTTCAGATATGAGTGTAGCAACGATTGCACAAGCACACATGCTCGAGGCATGACACGTGAGTTTGCCATTTCATTTTACTGAAAGTAGCAAACACCGGATTCACAAGGTTTCCTAGATAGAAATTCCCCTTGCGAAAGTGAGGTTCTTGGACTAACGCCACTTGGACTGTACCATTTTGCATAAGTCTACAAAGATTGATCGTTGCTGTTCTTTTGTGTTGAAGATTGATCTGAGCTATCCTAACCGTAGCCACTACCCAAACTAGGCAAGATTAAACTCTTAACAATCACAGCACAAAAAAGAACAGCAGCAATAAAGCCAGATCGGTATCTATTTGAATGCGCCAAAGGTGAGGATGCACAGAATACACTGTGTAAAACGCATAATGCGAAACCATATAGGTGAAAATTTAAACTAATTTATAACATTTTCATAATCCCGCCCTTATTCAGCCTCAAGTATGAGATTGAAGAAGGGCAGCTGATTGTCTCGGAGAAACACAAGGTCCACCGCGCTATTGCTCCGGTTAGCACAGTAAGGGCAAATACTGTGGAGGGTGCCCTGGTACTCCACAGGCTCCGTTTGCGATTAGGTTTTTATAAGACCCCCCTAACCATTCATTCCTAGGCACGGTAAGCGTAAAGCCGCATAACACCATGAATTAGGGGTCACCTGATTAGTGGATTCCAGGGGACCCGCATGCGGCAAGGTAGGCCTACTGCTCATCTTTTGCGAGTGTGTTAGTGTGACTGGCAACGCGACCAGAAGCCTGGTCGAATCCTGCTTGGAAATCGGTTTCTTTTGTCGATGGGGATGGCCCCCGAAATCGCATTGTGTTGTTTGGGAAGGCCCGCTCGATGCATGTTAGGTAGGCGTAGTTTGTTCGAGTTTGACGTGCCTGTACCCTCCCTGGTGGATTCCTACCACTGGAACAGGCTGGTGAACCGGGAGGTTCACCAAAGGTAAGTTGGCAGTCCCACATGAAATTGAACAACCGATGCTCCGAAACCTTCAAAGATCATTAAGGACTTGCTGAAAAATCGCCAACAAAGTGCGACATAAATTACATCCTGCGAAAATTGCCATTTATGAACGTTCTGCTTCGTTCTACGAGCAACACGGGGTCTCTAATCCGCACATCGCCCGAAGCTTGGCCATCCGTATTTTTTCTACCGGTTAGGTCAGCAGATCAGCAGCCATTTCCGTTACGTTGCGTGCGAAAAAGAATCTCCGATTCAGCAGTTGAAAGCGCAACACATCCGGTCTTCTTTGCTTTCGATCCAACCAAATATTCGAGAGTCCAACCAAATATTCTACCTTCACATTGTTTGTACTCTACCGAGCCACCCACTTCATCTGGTTCCAGTCGTTTGTTGGCTGAGGATGGAGACGGCCGCCGCAATATCCGGTCTAGTGTTCATCGACACATAAGTATTAGGCCTGTCCAGCTTTTCAAAAATGTTCTCTGATTCTCAAGTCCACCCCCATATTTTGATTGGCATCCTAAAAGAAGTAACTGGTCAAAATTTCAGCCAAATCCATTAAAATTAAGAGGTGCATCAAATCAATTTTGTGTTTTTCGACTATTTTTGAACTTCAAAAAATCATAACTCCACTAAAACATGTCAAAACTTAATTCTTCCGGCAGAAATTGAAAGCTATACTTGTTTGCTACAACTTCTCCGAACAACGTGTGCCAATAAAATTGAAGGAAACATGTGTAATTATCACATTTGTAATCAGAAAAACCTTAAAAAGTTGATTTTTTGATAGATTTTGTTCTGGAATACCCTAATATACGTAATGAGTTGGATTTTTCAAAACGGCATCATATTCTCCAATGTTTTTTGGTTATTTGCTTCTTTGGCATCAATGCTGTAGGAGTTGAGCAAAAATTACTAAAATTCGTGAAAGCCAAATGTGGCCTAAAAACTAGCTTTTCGGGTGCAATCACGCTTTGGCGCGCAAAAAGTGGCATCGCGTCAGCACTGATATGATAGCCAACACCTGTCATCGCGGTTGTTTGTTATCACCCGTGGTAGGGGGTAGCCAAGGCAAACTACTAGGAAGCAAAGCTACTACGTTCAGTACAATTTCGCGCCACAACGTGATTGCCTCCAAAAAGCTAGTTTTTAGGCCACATTTGACTTTCACGAATTTTAGTAATTTTTGCTCAACTCCTATAGCATTGGTGTCAAAGAAGCAAATAACCAAAAAACATTGGAGAATATGATGCCGTTTTGAAAAATCCAACTTATTAAGTATATTAGGGTGTTCCAGAACAAAATCTATCAAAAAATCAACTTTTTAAGGTTTTTCTGATCACAAATGTGATAATTACACATGTTTCCTTCAATTTTATTGGCACATGTTGTTCGGAGAAGTTGTAGCAGACAAGTATAGCTTTCAATTTCTGCTGAAAGAATTATGTTTTGACATGTTTTAGTGTAGTTATGATTTTTTGAAGTTCAAAAATAGTCGAAAAACACAAAATTGATTTGATGCACCTCTTAATTTCAATGGATTTGGCAGAAATTTTGACCAGTTACTTCTTTTAGGATGCCAATCAAAATATGGAGGTGGACTTGAGAATCAGAGAACATTTTTGAAATGCTGGACAGGCCTAATAAGTATACTGCCCCCGCTCGCATAACAGTCCATTTTTATTGGGTTTCCTATTCATATGGGACTGTTATGCGAGTGGGGGCAGTATAGCAGTTGATCAATTCGCTTCTGACAGTTTTTGTTATCAGGAAGTAGCTGTTCACTTTCTTGCTCGAAACATCCAATGTCGATAGAGATTTTTGATCCTTTAGCACTGCGTTTATCCTCGAGATTTTGGTTCAAGTGGAAATCGCCGTTCTCATCACGTTTCACTTCAATTCCGAGATACCTGTGTACATCTCCCAATGAGGAAATATTGAATTGTTTCTGTAGTGCTTCGATTGTTCTCTGGATAGTTCGTTCATTATAGATGCCCATATTCGCATAGTTACCGCAAGCGCCACTGTAGCTTTCAACACACTTTTTAAATTTTAACAACAGGAAAGTTCAAGACTTTTCTTCATGTTGACACGACAAATCCGGGTGGTTGACGAAGGTAAATCTTCTCTTCATGATTACCGTGCAGTAAAGCAGTCTTGAGATCTAATTATCGCGCAGCATCACATATTGTTTAGCTGCAACCCCAGTAACTTCAAATGCAACACTTCGCTTGATTTTGGGGAACCATTTTGATCATACTGATTTTCGTGTAAAAAATTCTAAAATCCAAAGTGAAGATTTGCATTCTATTTTTTTCATTCGTGTCTGACCACATTCATTGACAGCTGAATGCCTCTTTTTTCATTCAATTCTCTGTCATGAATATTTTCTTGCAAATCGTAAAATGTCCTATTTTTGTTAACAGACACACAATTCGACTTAATGAACAAATAGAGCAGATAGTTAGTATTCTAGTTAACTACTACACATACCTAAGTTTTTGGTGGTTTGAAGTATAACCGAGCGTTGGGGTTTAGTTATATTTCTCAGTGAAAATTGTCAGTGATAGAAAAATGAATGATTAAGTCAGAAAATTCATTCAACAAAATGAACTTTATTTTGATCACTTAGTTTAGAATTTTCAAATTCATGTTGAGTGTAATCATTGAGAATTAAAATTTTAATTTCTGCTCCCTAGTGTTGCTGTCTTTAATGGGCCATAACTCATCTGGCATGGTAATATGTACAGTGTTCGGCGAATGCTGTCGCCTCGTGATGGTACAGTTTTCCGAGTTGAATAGTCTACATGATTTGCTACTCTCAGCGTAGCCTACCAACACTATCCTCTATCGGGATTTTCGGTGTAGTTTCCTTTACTTTTGATTTTGCGACATCCATTTATTATGTAACACTCAACATTTGTCGAACCCGTATACCTTACGTCTACCAAACGGCAATCCACGTGTACCTCTATCAAATACTCTGGAGTTGGACTTGAATAGGTGGTATCTGCATAGGAATCCCAGCAAACTGACCTATTCTAGTCGAATGCCAGAACTATTTCCTAAATACTTCGTTAAAATTGGGCATAAAATACATTTTATATGTTCGTACTGAATCATAAGAATTACTAATGCCAGTATATTTTTCTGTCTCTTGCCACCCTCACAGTCCGACTTCAGCGGCCGAGTTGTCAACAATGACCACTTCCTGTACTGGGGAGAGGCGCGCAAAACGTCCGAGGAGGGCGTCGAGTATAACTTTAGCGTAGTGGAACAAACCGAGTTCGTAGATGATGCCACATTCCAACCATTTAAGGTGGGCAAAATGGAGCCCTACACAAAGCGATGTTCGGCTATTCGGTTAAGTTCGCAGGAGAAGCTCAAATACATTTGCAAAAATCAGCTGGGCATCGAGCACGAGTACGAGGAAATTGTGCTACCGGAAGGCCGATTTCTGGTCGATGGGTTCGTGTGCGTGTTCGATGTCAGTGTGGTTCCGAACAGGACGGTTGAAAAGCAGGTCGAATTTATTACGCAGATCATCAACAACGTCCTGAAAAACAAGAAACCCGTCGTGCTGGTAACGACCAAGAACGATGACTCGAACGAACTGTACATCCGGGAAGCGGAGAAGATCTGCGCCCGAAAGGAATACAAAGGTCAAATTGTGATGGTTGAGACGTCCGCACACGAAAGCATAAACGTCGATCTGGCATTCATAGTGCTCGCACAAATGATCGACAAAGCGAAGCAACGATCGAAGATCATGTCCTATGCGGAGGCGGCCAAACAACGAACTGATCTGCTTAATGCCAGCTCCGAGTACGTCACACGGCTTATCCGGACGCAAATTACGGATCACCGTTCCATATGGACGAGTTCTTCCAAGAAGTTGGCCAACCATAGGGAATGGATTGACTTTTTAGAACTATTTGGCCAGGAAGCCGGTCAGAGGATATTCCGACGACACATCAAGAAGCTACGGGACGATTACCAAGGGAAAAAGCTGCAGAGTTACATGGATTCGTTTGCATGCGTGCTGCAGGAAATTTTGCCGGACATGAACAGCATCAACCTGGAGCTGGACACGTTCAACGATTGGCAGTCGATACGAAACTATTTCCGAAATCATGTGGAATTTGATCAGTACTTCTTCGATGCCATAGAGAGGGGCGGCAGTTGGGCCGAACTGAGCGATATGAGTGATATGGAAGACGAGAACCGGATACCGTTTGATATTTTGGAAACACCCGAAGCGGAGACGGTGTTCAAGAATCACATGAATGCCCTGCAGCAGGAGCAGAAGCGATTAGAGTAAGTAGATTTATGTGGTTGGACGTTGGCGGCTTATGACTAGCTAGATTTTGTTTGGTTTGAGGGAATCGAGTAAAGGTTGTTGCTAATGATCTGTTGGGGCTCTCTGGTTTTAATGTTGTGGGGATTTAATAAACAATCAATTCAAAGATTGTGACTACAAGTCTAAATCACGAGCAACAATCTTTCCACGAGTCCATCTTTGGTGAATGAATATAGCTCGCTTGGTGTGCAATTGGCTTGAATTGAATGATCTTTATCCTTGAAATCAAAAAGTATACGACGAGCTTGTTTAGTAGAGTTAGTTAGTAACAGTAGTCGATTTTAGTCGTGTGCGTTTTTGCGTTCCGTGAGATCTAACTAAACTCTTTCTCTTGTATTTACTCCCTGTCTTGGCTTGCATTGTGTTGTGATAAATAAATATCTAAATATCTAAACTAACAACCATCTCCAAAGGATGCCAAAAAGGTGATTTTGCGTTTCTCTGTATGCATGCACAGCTGTCATTTTCCTTTAATACTAATATTACTTCTTTTACCTCATCCTATGTATATGTTCCATGCACAGATGGAAGAAGCAGTTCAAGAAATTACTGGAGGAAACCGGATATGTGACACCGGGCAAACAACTGTCGGAAGTTCGAGTCCTGTTCATGGGTCGCGAATGCTTCGAAGCCTTGTCCGAGCATGATTGTCAGCAAATCTACGACAACCACCAGCGAGAACTGATCGAGACGGCCAAGCGAAATTTTCAGGAGTTACTGATGGAGCACGCGGATCTGTTCTATCACTTCAAGAACATTGAACCTTCGGGAACGATCACACAGAATGACGTAAAAGAAATAACCGATGTTCTCCAGGAAGATTTGCGATATAAACTGCTGGATCGATTGGATCAAGATAGGAAGCTAATGCTGTTCCAACACCTTGGGTTTGTGCATTGTCCCATCCGGGAGCACTGTCCAGCCTTCCCGAACTGTATGGATGCTCTTATCGAGAGGATATTAATTGCCAATCAGAAGTGAGTATTGGCCCAAACTACCAATTTTTCAGCTCAAAAGTACTGCCCTATAGGACGCTATGCTGACACACCTGTTGATATGAACTAACTATATTTTGTTTGTTTTACAGCCTACCGAACCCCAGGTTTGCCCAGAAAGACGGCCAACTGCAGCTGAATCTCATAGTCATCGGGTTGGATTATATTGCCAACGATTTTATCGATAAGGTACACCAGCAGTGCAACGACAACGGCGAGTACATAGTGGACGGCCAAGTGTACGGTCTGAGTATCGAAACGATCAATCGGGAAAATGATTCCTTCTCGTTCGAGCTGGCCAACAAGGGACTGATATGTTGCTACTCGAACAGGCAAACGTTTACTTACATTTATGAGGTGCTTGATCGTCTGCTGGTGGACAATATCGATTTTAAGGATAGCGTAAACAATTTGCACATAGTTTTTATGAGCGACGAGAAAAATAGTGAAAGTACTCTTCAACAACTGCAAAGCGATGGTCAATCGCTAGCGGAACGACTCCATTGTGTGTTTATCGATGAGAATGAGTTTTATGCTTCTGGTCAGGAGGCGCGGTTCGTAGAGACAACATTGAACAGCGTTATAGATTCAATTCCCTTCGACGAACTGAAATACGGCATGAATCTAGCGGATATTCCTGATTTGCGAATTATCATGTGCATCTTTTGCGGCGATCCTTTCTCGACTGAAAACCTACTCAGCTCGATGATGATTGAGCAATCCTGTATAAACGCTGGAGAAAGGAATATCATTTTCGAAATGTTCTTGGGAGATTCTAAGCGACGAGTGGAACTAATTTTGTCCTCATACCATGGGGCTAATGCTTTCAGAGACGATCTCATCCATGGATTTATCTTGTTATACTCTAGCAAACGAAAGGCTTCTCTGTCCACGCTAAGCGCTTTCTCGCTGAACATTCCCAACTTACCAATGCAACTTGTTTCCGTGTCAGAACAGGGAGGAGTCAATGCATTTTTCAACAACGAAACATCACAAATGCTAATCACCGAAGGCAATGCAATTGCCGACAAGTTGCGGGCACATTTCGCCACCGCATCCGACGAAGATAACCAATTCAAATTCGCCTCGTTTGCCCCGTTTCTCAAAGAGGTATGGGACAAGAAACCCGAAATTGAACACGCCTTCAACATGGAAGAACCCCTCACAATTGATTCCGGCGAAGGCACAATGGAACATTCCATGCATCATCATCACCAACAGGCGCCCCAGCCTCCACCTCGTTACGAGAGCTATCTGATCAATGGCTCCCAAACGACATATCGTGGCCAACATCAGCACCCTCATCAGCAACAGAAAATGCTCTTTGACAACCGATCCATCAACTCTCTAGATGATCTGGATAATCTCAAACAACACCAACAGCAGTATTCCAATATGTACTACTACGAGGATAGCAGCGATTTCGATAAGGGTGGAAGCAATCAGGGCTTCCAAATCTATCCACCGCCTACGACTCCGCCAGAGCCGGCGCCTCCGGATCACCTGCTAACGCCGTCGTCGATTTTGCGGCAACTCAAAGCCAACACCGTGTCCCAGTCGCAAAGCAGCCTGGAGGAGATAAACTGTAAGTATCGAAGTCTCTTTGAACATTTCCACCATATCATCCACTAACTGTGGGATCATACAAAGAGGATTTATGTGGACGGTATAATGTACTAATCTGGATTTCATATTTACTCCCAAAAACTCTATTCTTCCATGGCTTGCTCACATGTCATTCAACCGCCAAAACCAAACAAAAAAAAACTCCATCCAACCATCCCTCTAGCCGACGTCAGTGGATCCAAGGACTCGATCAACACATACGACTCAGGTTACTATCACTCATATTATTGCTGACTGCACCCCAAATTGGACTGACACAATAGTGTGCACACACCTTCAAAGTGTGATTGCAGCGCAAGGACACGTCGGATCGAGTTGAGGTCTTCGGTGCACTTATTCCTTGTAAATGGAGGAATAAGTGCACCGAAGACGTCGAGACGATCCGATGCAAATGTGCACTTTTATCACACTTTTTAGGCGTACCAAAAAAAGTGTGATAGTCCAATTTGAGATGTAGTCTGCAATAATATTTCTTTACTATACTAGTCTAGCTATAAGTAGTGTATATAATAAGGATCATTGGTTCCCTATCGTAACTAATCTAAAACAAACTAATACGGATGAGAATCAGTATGCCGTAATTCCACCGTCATGTGCGAATTATAAACCTACTGTCGGTGAGTGTTCTCCATCTCCACTGATACATACCCGGTTTCGGTTTCACTGGTGTATAGCAGAGCAGATTTTACATTTTACTTAAAAACTCGGATTTTGTTGCATCGTCGACTAGTCTAACTGTTTTTCCACATTCGTGCACCTATGTCGATCTTGCAATCTTTTTGTGCATTTGTAGTGTTCTTTTTCATTTATCATGACAGGGCGCCTAATAAATACAATAAAATTGAACATTTGTAGGGTTCCGATATTCACGTAGGCGCCGTGCAACAAAAAATTTACAGATCACTATAAATAGAGCCGTAGCGTGCAGTTGGCCATGGGCGCCAGCCTCAGAAAGGCGCCGAAAAGGTCTAAGGCTAGAAGAAAACAGGATAATGCTATCATTGTTTCCTTGGATGTTATCCAATCAGCATAATATCCGATATACCGTGACCGGCCCTAATTCTGCGCACTTTCTCGAATATAGGGTGGGGCGGGGCAAGATGGGTCGCGGGGCAAGATGGGTCACTGCCATTTTCGGGCGCATTACTCATGTTTTGATTGTTTATAATTTTGTTAGATGATCAGCATGAATATACAAAAGTTTGGGGCATTGATTGAAAAATTATTCACTCCCATTGGAAATAAAAAATAAAGTGGTTTTTAGCCATTTTTCTTATGCGATACATTCCATATAATCTCCATATAAACGGTCGCGGGGCAAGATGGGTCACCTTCAATTTTGAACGTATTTTTGGAGCATTCAAAAGTTATATATTTTTTATTACAAGACTATCTCATAAATGACTTCAATCAAGCGAAATGAACGCTCAAAATTATAACATAAAATTATGATAATTTTTTAGTAAAAACATCGATTTTCAAGTCGCCTTAGGACCACTCAAATCGTAAAGTTTTTTTATATTCCAAATAAAATTATAAAATGTTTACTAGTAGCTCTTGTTTACTCAGTATGGATATGGAGCATATATGAATGCGGAACAAATCTTATATTTTGACGTTTTTCGTTAAGAAAATGTGAATTATTTAAAAGGTGACCCATCTTGCCCCGCACTTTTTTCACGGCGCAAAATCGATCACTTTTTAAAACTGCTTGTTTAACATCATATTTTGAATTTAATAAACTTTTTATCGACTTTTAGCATAGCTAACTAGTGTATCAAAGAGTAGCGGACGAATACAAACCAATATGATTTGTATTTACAAAGTTATGGTGATCCATCCTTAGGTGACCCATCTTGCCCCGCCCCACCCTACTACAAAATCACGGACGCTAGTTCAATACAGCTTCAAATATATTTTTTGAATATTGTTTCAATAGTAATGAAAAAGTTTCAAATCAACGACCATTATTTCGCGAAAAAATAAAATGATGTTGCATGTACTGAAAATTGCCTAAAATCTTTGTCCGTTAGCGAAGCTGCTAAAAAGTTACCTCATCAGCTGAAGCATTTTGCGACATAAATAATGAAGAGAATGTCTGCTTTTCCATGCGCATCCTGTACTGCTGTCTTCAAGGAATCAGAATCGGCAAAAAACAATTGAGTTTTCTTCTCCAATTCTTTCTTAATCTTCTTGTTCTTCTTAGGTGTGCAGAATTAGGAACCAATATTTTTTTTTTTTTTTTAACCAATTCGTTTATTTATAGGCTCACCCGCCGTGAACAGCTTTACAGAGCCGACCTTCTAGTTTAATTATACATAATATAATCAAGAGAATTTTCCTTTTTTATTTTGCACTGGATTAACTTTCTGTTTCGACAGAATGTCAATTATGCGTTCCGCTACATGACCCGTGTTTGAGGAACACTGATCATAACGAGAATCATTGCAAGCGTTCTTGTTATCATTCTTCTCCTGTTTTCGCGATCGCCTTCGCTTATGTGTAACCACACTGTAGTCTGTCGATGAAGTCGAGTCATTGTCGTCGATGTCAGTCCAGTCCTCTTCGTTTTGTTTCACCTCTTCAACAATAGGCACGTTCGATGATGCACTCGGTGCGGCAGATAATTTGTGCGACTGGTTGTCTATCGGTGGGAAGTCGGCTTGGTTGAACAAATCGGGTGCAGGCGACGATGTTGCTGATGGGATCTCGATAATGGTAGTGGGGTTGGAGTCCGAGCACTTCTCCCCGGGGTGTGACGTCCCGCGTAATTTAGGTTGATTAGGGTACACGACCATCGTTCTCTCATTTTGTATGGAGACGGTTGTAGGAATATCTCGGAAAAGATTCATTCGCAATACCCGCACACCGTTTGGCATTCCGGCGAAATAATGCTTCCATGATTCATCTCTTATGGAGATCACTTCCCCAAACTTTATCATGAATTCGCTAACGGCTGTGTTGCTGACCGACGGAGGTAGGTCAAGCACACGCACTTCTACTGCATCACAATCGACAAACACCGGGATCCGAAACTCTTTGTTGTTACAAAGCATTCTTCGTTTCAGATTGTTCTCTGTCTGGTATCGACAGACGACATCGGTGGAAACCATTTCGATGAGCACACAGTTGCGAATATGATGCAACTGTATGCTCCTGACATCCGCGTACTGGAGATTCATTTCCGTCTCCAAGAAAGCCTGCACTTTTCCAATTTCAGGGCGAATTGGAAGCACACTAAAATCGACCACTAAAGTGTTTTTCCGCACACCGTACATTTTTTCACACGCAGCGATCGAAAACGAGAGATCAAAAAAGCACGTCCGACGTATTTGATGTGTGGTTGTCAACTGGAGGAACCAATATTATATAGTGGTCCTAATTCTGCTCAGACATTTCAACACTAAGTTTTTAACATATAATCAATAAACGAACATCATATAAATGCCACCATAGTTATAACTAGGATATTCTATGTTTCTAGCAATTCGGTGAATGTAATTACGTCTCAATAAGTAAGTTTATAAACTTTGCATGCTAATTTAGGATTCTTGCATTTCTGATCTGATAATTTGACCGGACTTGTTTTAAACATTTGCTATCAACCTCGGGGGAAATTTTATGTATGCAAGCATTCGTCAAATGCGATATATGATGTGAGTTTACATGGAATTTTCTTTAACAGTGGAAACCCTGGAGTTAGACAAGAAAGAAGTCTCAGTTTGCAAACAAAGATTGTGCCACCTTGTAATGGCGAAAAAGATTATATTGCCCTTGGAAATGAAAGTAAATTTTACTAATATGTGCATATGTGGATAACTTAAAAGCTTTACGTACCGTCAAACGGGGTGACTTGCAACGGCGGGGTGACTTGCAACACTTGATGTCTTCTGTTTATTTTATCAACAGAACATAAAAATCGGACGTTCACATACCAAAACTCAGTTGAACTATAAAGTGCACATACTATCTGAGTAGTAGCCATGATTTTTACTTTTATGAAAATAGTTCCAACAAAATATTCATAAATTTAACATTAGTCTGAAAAAATAACAAAAATGTTCGAGGCTCACACCTGCTCGTTACCTGCAAAAGAATGAAAACAAAATTTCCCAAAAATAATATTCTATATGCGGATTCTATACATAATGAGCTATATGAATTTCCATTTTACTTTATAAAAATATTACAATATCTTTGTTATATTCACATGTTTTGAAATATTGTACCTCGACGGGGTGACTTGCAACACTCATTTTCTTAACAATTCAAGGTCCAGAAAAACGAAATATTGTTGTTTAACTAATAATTCACCAGCAAAAGTCTGAAGGATCATTATATGAACTGAAAAATACATTAAAACTTATGTTAAATTAACCATTAGTAACTTGGTGTTTTTGAGCCCACTATTTCCATATAAAAATTCACAATTCAATTTCCTATGTAAAAACAAATGTAAAAATAAGTATGTCAGCCCAAACGATATCACAATAGTAGCAAGAATACTTATCAAATATGCTTGAAACTAAAAATTAATACCTGCGTGCTTGAAAAGGGATTTACATTGGGTGTTGCAAGTCACCCCGCACGACGTCTTGTATCAAAAACGACCTTATTTGGCTTTTTCAACATAAAAAAATAAATCAATCTATAACTTGTTCACTCTATTTTATAGAGGGGCCGGCTATTAAAACTATTACAAATAGTTTGAATTTTAAAATTGAGTTTAATCTACATTTTGTGTTAGTTGAAGCTGAAAAGTGTTGCAAGTCACCCCGTTTGACGGTAGTAGTATTCGATATTGCTAATGCTACAAAATCCTTTTGTGTATTATGATTGAAATTCCCTTTGCTTAGTAATCAAAGTAGGTAGTATCAATGTTGGGGACATGCAAAGTTCCAATATGGTCGAAATGTCGTATTAAAGTTGAAAATGAAGAATTCAATTGAATTTCATCTATGAATCATGTTCTCATTACAATATGTTATCTTTTTGGAGTTTTTCCCATGTGCGCAGAATAAGGAACATTCCAAAAAAGGGTGCGCAGAATTAGGAACAAAGACACACTTTAGAATTTTCATGATTTTACATATAAATTGAGTGTTTTGTATAAGAATGATATTTTTCCCTTATTAACGAAGCTAAAAACTATGTGCGGTCAAACATTCAGCCAAACCGGTACGATTTGGAATTTGTTACAGCTGATTGAAATTGAAAAAATCTTAGGTGCGCAGAATATGGGCCCTCCACGGTACTTACAAGTAAAACATGTAATAGAAAATACTTCTCACACATTTTCTTTATTATAACATAAATTCAAACAAACAAAACCGTAACACATTCGCCGTCCTGATGACGACTCTCAAACGATATTTTCCGAGCCGGGTTGAATCTGCATAATCCGCCCAAGACGCCATTACTGTGGTACCATGTTCTCCTCTCGCAAGACCACTGACATTACTGAATCTTGACTGAAGTTCGTTGAGGCACGTTGATGACCACCTGGACCAAAATATCTGTTTATGCCGCCAAAGATGCTGCCATAGCTTCCTCATATTTCGGTTCAGGGTGGGAGGTGAGTTCACGACCCACCTGAAAGTAACTTACCTTACCGATCAGGCTAAGGCCGGGGTGGCCTCTGCTGTACATAGTAGCCGCCTCCATTCCACTCGGTCCATGGCTGTTTGTCTCCAGTCCCGCACTCTGCGTAGGGTCCGCAGATCGTCCTCCACTTGGTCGACCCACCTAGCTCGCTGCGCACCACGTCTTCTTGTACCAGTCGGATGACTCTCGAGAACCATTTTAGTCGGGTTGCTATCCGACATCCTGATGACGTGACCCGCCCACCGTAGCCTACCGATTTTCGCGGTATGGACGATGGTTGGTTCTCCCAGCAGCTGATGCAGCTCGTGGTTCATTCGCCTTCTCCAAGTCCCGTCTTCCATCTGCACTCCGTCGTAGATAGTACGCAACACCTTCCGTTCGAAATCTCCAAGGGCGCGTTGGTCCTCTGCACGTAGGGTCCATGTTTCGTGCCCATAGAGGACGGCCGGTCTAATCAGCGTTTTGTAGATGGTTAACTTCGTGTTACGGCGAACTTTATTCGATCGTAGAGTTCTGCGGAGTCCAAAGAAAGAACGATTTCCTGCCACAATGCGCCTCTGAATTTCTCTGCTGTCGTTGTCGGCGGTCACCAGTGAGCCCAAGTACACGAATTCTTCAACCGCCTCGATTTCATCACCGTCGATATAAATTCGGGGTGGCGGGCGCGGTGATTCCTCCCTGGAGCCCTTTGCCATCATGTACTTTGTCTTCGACACATTAATGACTAATCCGATTCGCCTGGCTTCACTCTTTAGTCAGATGTACGTTTCCGCCATCGTCTCAAATTTACGAACAATAATATCAATATCATCAGCGAAACCAAGCAGCTGAACGGACTTCGTGAAAATCGTTCCACTCGTATTTATCCCCGCTCTCCTGATTACACCCTCTAAAGCAATGTTGAACAGCAAGCAGGAAAGACCATCACTTTGCCGTAACCCTCTGCGAGACCCACGAACCCCACGAACTCTCTTGCAATCGGTGATAGACGGCGGCATAAAATTTTATAGAGTATCTTGTAGGCAGCGCTCAGTAGTGTGATCGCGCGATAGTTCCCGCAATCCAACTTGTCGCCCTTTTTGTAGATGGGACACACGATACCTTCCATCCATTCCTCCTCCCTAATCTTGGTAATGACCCAGTGTAGTGCTCTCACCAGTGCTTCCCCACCGTATTTCAGAAGCTCGCTTGGTAGTTGATCTGCTCCAGCGGCTTTGTTGTTTTTCAACCGGTCAACCTACTCCTCAATCTTTTGGAGGTCAGGGGCCGGTAGTCTTTCGTCCTGTGCACATACTCCTAGATCTGTTACCAAGCCACCTTCGGTACTTGCAACGTCGCCATTAAGGTGCTCATCGTAATGCTGCCGCCACCTCTCGACCACCTCACGCTCGCTCGTGAGAATATTCCCGTGATTATCTCGGCACATATCGGCTTGTGGCACAAAGCCTCTGCGCGAGCGATTTAGCTTCCCGTAGAACTTTCGTGTGTCCTTAGCGCTGTACAGCTCTTCCATCGCTTAGCGATCTCGTTCTTCCTGCTGGCGCTTCTTCATCCAGAAGACTGAGTTCTGCCTGTTCCGCGCCTGTCTGTAACGTGCCTCATTCGATCTCGTACGGTGTTGCAGCACTCTCGCTCATGCTGCATTCTTCTCGTTTTTCAACTGTTCACATTCGCCGTCGTACCAGTCGATTCTGTGATTCGTAGTCACGAAGCCTAGTGCTGTAGCCGAGATACTACCTATGGCGGATCGGATGTCCCTACGCCAAGCTGCTCTTCCGTTGGTAGGGTCACTGCTAACTGCTGCGCGTAGTCTTCAGCCACTTCTACGTTACGAAGCTGCTCGATTCGACTTCGACGCGTGGTGATAACTGTCGAAAGTTTTGAGCGCATGCATACAGCGACTAAGTAGTGATCGGAATCTATATTCGCACTGCGGTATGTGCGTACATTGATTATATCCGAGAAGAATTTACCGTCGATTAGAACGTGGTCGATTTGGTTTTCTGTTTGATGGTGATCTCCAGGTGGCTTTGTGGATATCTTTGCGGGTGAAGAAGGTGCTTCGGACTACCATACCACGGGAGGCTGCAAAGTTTACGCATCGCTGGCCGTTATCATTCGATACGGCGTGCAGGCTGTTTCGCCCGATTACCGGTCTGTACATTTCCTCCCTTCCTACCTGCGCGTTCATGTCGTCGACAACGATTTTCACGGCACGCGGCGAGCAAGCATCGTATGTTTGCTCTAACTGCGCGTAGAACGCTTTTTTTTCGTCATCAGGTCTCCCTTCGTGTGGGCAGTGGACGTTGATGATGATGTAGTTGAAGACACGGCCTTTAACTCTAAGCGTTGATCGGCTGCCACCCGATCACACGTTGTCGCATCTTTCCCAACCATATAAATCCTGTTCCTAGTTCATTGGTGGTGCCACAGCTTTGGTAGAAGGTAGCCGCTCGATGCCCGCTTTTCCACACTTTCTGTACAGTCCAACAAAGTTCCTGCAACGCCACGATGCCGAAGTTGCAGGGATGTAGGTCGTCGTAGATTATTCTGTAACATCCTGCGAAACCTAGTGACATGCATTTTCATGTTCCAAGTTTCCAATCGTAGTCCTTATTGGCCATATAGGCTTATTGGGCCTACGCCAACACTCCTGTCTCGCCGGAGGGCCATCGTGCCAGTTCTGTCCCACAACCAACACTGGGACGACCACGCTGGTGGGGCTACCATCTTGGATCTAGCTGGGCGTGGTGCAGCGTTTCTTACTCAGCCGCTGGATGCCAAAACAGACGCTGTTTGAGCCGCACCTCCTTGGTGAACAGACGCTCGAGACGTACCTCTTCAATCTAGCTGAAGCCAGAAGGACAACATTGCCCAGGCTGCACTACCAGCTAAGCACACACCTCTTAGCTGGCGGTCTTTGTCATCGCTTGACCCGTGGAAGCAGAAGGTAGGAACTTGTGAGGACCAGAGCTATGTTGGACGCCTTCCTTATCGACTCATCGTTTTGCAGCCCAGACTTTACTCAGATGGTCCTTCATTATCGTTCTAAGGTTGTACCGTGACAGTCACTGGTGAGGTCACCCGTGCATTGTTGATGATTACCAGATAGTGGTCACCGTCGATGTTAGCGCCACGATAGGTTGTGACGGAGAATTGCCGTTTGTCAATCAGAACATGGTCGTTTTCGATTCCGTTCGCTAAGGTGACCTCCAGGTGTAACGATAAAGGATTCATTGATTGATTTAACTATATTATAGACACTTTCAGCCATCATGGCTGGTTCATCTTTTTCGATAACGGAGACTGTGTTGGAAAAAGTGCTACCCTATGGCCATGTCGGCGAAATTGATGAATCGTAGGCCATTTTCGTTCGTGGACGCTGAACATTCTAATCGTCGGTGCGTATTCCTCCTCATGGCCTGCCTGAGCGTTTAGGGATTTAGGTCTCCTATGATGATCGTGACTTGGGCAGTGGTCGTACTCGCGTTCGAGCTGCGCTACCAGCTAGGCACACAGCTGGCGATCTTTGCCATCGGCTGACTAGTCGGTGCATGACGTAGGAACTTGTATGGACCAGACACAAGGTCAGAGCTATTTTCGAGGCTCCTTCACCATTTTGCAACCACAATGAGCTTGTGCTACCGAGAAAGTTCGAAAGGCCGAAGGGCAAACAGACAAATTTAAGAATGTTCTACGATAATATCTTAATATTTTCTGGATTTCACCTTATCTCCTTCATTTCTTCTCTGTCGGGTATAAATTCACAATTAGGGTATCGCGCCACTTGGGCGGTGGCTTCTATATTCGTCTGTTTTCCATTATAACTCAGTCAATTTTGAACCAATTGACTTGAAATGTTGTACACGGGTAGATACTATACCTATCTCACCACATTCCAAAAGTTGTGTCAATTGGTTCAAATTTGACTGAGTTATGGTGGCAAACAGACGAATATAGAAGCCACCGCCCAAGTAGCGCGATTCCCTACCTAAGACCAAATTAGAATACATATGTAGCAAACAATATAGAAATTGTAACATACTAAAACTGGGGTGTTAGATTTAATATTATGTTATGTAACCATGTATAGCAAATACTTCATTATAGGTATGATAACTTTCAGTCTTAACATAATAATAAAAATCATATCTGTTTTAAAGATTCTCACGAAAATAATCTCTTATCGTTCTAAACTTCACACACCTCAGGCTGGTTGGACGATGGATTTCTCATCCCCAAGCAGGACAACAAGCAAAACGAAGACATGTGGAAGAGCATGAATCCCCATCACGCGTTCACAACCGGGCGGAGGCCAAACCAAAGTTCGTTTGCGAAGAAAATTCGCCCAAAGGGTCCTAGTCAAACGCTCAAACAGCCCGGAAAGCTAAATCTCAAAAGCTTTGCCATAGTGAACGAGGCCATAGCACGCATGAACCTGGGCGATGGACAGGGCCCCTTCCAAGGGAGCGGCGGTCAACCCATGACGGAGAAGGAAAAGAAAAAAGCCAAAAAGTTGCTCCAGCAGCAGTTGGAGAATGCTCCGCTGGCAGCGCCGGAGGACGACAGCGAGGACTATGAGGACGAAGCCGGGTACGAGCAGATCAATGACGCATTCAGCGATGCGGTTAACAATGTAGCGAGTCAATTATTTACTACCTTTTCGGGAGGGCAACGAGGGGAGGGCGGTCAGCAGGGAATCGATCTGACCGGTGGAAAGGCCAAACTACGACAACGACGGGAGAAGGAACAAAGTAAGTTAATGTTTTCCCGTTTCCAAGTTTGACATTATTAATCACATCTATTTAGCTGGTTCCACGTTTCCAACAGTATTCAACATTCCGGAATATTCCGATTCGGAGAGCGATTCCAGCTCATTGGAAAGGAAGCGCTCGACCGATGGATATTCGAAAATCAACCGTAAACCTCAAGGGCATAAAAGGCACCGCAAGAAGCGAACCGCCATTCCAGTTCAGCCACCGAAGATTCCTCTGGGGCCGTTTGGTGGCGGCGGAGGAGGCCCGGGAGGCGATGGCGGAGGTCAACCGATGATGGTCGGTGTTCCGGGAGGCGGCCAGATAGGGTCGGCCCTTGGGATGCCCATGATGTACCAGAAGCTGAAGAACGAGAAAAACGTGAGCATGGACAAGGACAAGCAGGAAGACGAGTCGAGCATCGATGTGTCCTCGCCGAGGGATAATAATTCCCCGATTGTAAGTTTTCTTCGGGTACCACGAGAAAGGATTACTAGAATATTTTTCTTGAACGCAAATCATATTCTATTATCTTTCAGTTCGGTGTCCTCCCGAAGATGGGCGATCGGGAAAAGTTGATCACCAAGCAGAAAAATTGGTTCGGCAAGGAGATCGACAGCAGCAAGAACAGTTCCAAAGATTCCAAGGATTCGGACTCCAATGCGAAGAAGACGGCTGGTCGATCGAGCAAGGGAACCAGCGGAAAGAATGCCAAAAACGCGCCTCCGATTCCGCAACAACCGTCGTTAGCTAGTTTTAAGCAATCGGATAAAAATCTGGTGCCACTGTTTGTGGAGAAATGTGTCAAATTTATCGAACTGGAGGGGCTGGATTCGGAGGGCATCTACCGAGTGCCGGGCAACAGGGCTCATGTCGATTTGCTGTATCAGAAGTTTGATGAAGGTAAATGAAATGTGACAAAATCGAATTCATTTTCTTTAACTTTCCTTCCATATTCAACAGAAGTCGACGTGGACATCGAAAAGCTGGATATTCCCGTGAACGCAGTGGCCACCGCACTCAAGGACTTTTTCGCCAAACGGTTACCATCGCTGTTCAGTGCGGAGATGATGGCCGAACTGGAGGAGATTGCCGGTTCTCGGCCACTGCAAGCCATCAGCAGTCTCAACATGGAGGTTAAAACGGACCGAAGTTGCAGGTTGATTGCACTCAGATCGCTGCTGGGAAAGCTCCCGCCGAGTAATTTTGCCATATTGAGCTTCATTTTCCAGCACTTTGTGAGGTAAGTTCAGGCTTGAATGGATGCTTTTCATTTATTTAGTACTCGGTTAGTTGAATTTCAAATCCCTCGAAGCGTCGAAGTAATCGGATTTGCCGGAAGTTGTCAAAATGAAAACAAATTTTAAATCTCGAAGCTTGGAAGCGATAATTACGAAACTAGGAAATTCCAGGTGAATAGTTTTGGAAGTTTGTCACGACTGCTCCAACGGTTCCCGTCACAGAAGCCTAGAAGAATAAAGATGCCAAGCCCCAAGTAACAATCTCGCTATTCGTTGGGATCATGCAACAATCGTTGATCCAGAAGTGCAATTCAGGCAAGGCAATCCCAAGAACTCTTACCAGAAGACTTCCTTACCACCAAACTATCAATCCTCAAAGAGATCTGCAATCTCACGTAGGTACACCGATAGTGACGATATGGAGAACCACCTTCATGAAATGGAACACATGTTCCAGAGGCTAACGAACGTGGGATTGAGCGAAAACTTAAAGTATTGTTGATTCTTAACAGCCTTCTATCGATATTCGAGCGAGATCCGGAGAAAAAACTGACGACGGTAATTATTATGCATAAGTTACTAGAAGAATGTTTGAAGTGAAGTGGTCTGGTCGCACGGAATCCATGCTGCGTGCCGTAGTTAGACCTTATGCCTGGTTTAGACTGTTCAATTCAAACGAGCATCTGAAGCATCTGAGCATCGAAATGCACCCTTCTTCATTATGCCAAGTGTCCATTATGCCAAATATCTTTATGCCAAGTGACCTTATGCCAAACGGCCTTATGCTAAATGACACAGACCCCATCAATCCAATGGAACGACGTGTTTAGACTGAGCAAATGACTTAAGTGTCCACTTGCATGCTCTTGAATGCATCTCAGTTGAAGCAAGTGGTTACATTGTTCAACTCGTGCGGTGCGTAAGCAAACTGAATTGAATTCAGCTCATTTGACAGATGACTTGAATTCAACTCACATGAATCGCGTGTTCAGACGGGGCAAGTGAAATGATTTCGTTTGACTTGAATAAAAAAGTTGAACATGTTCAACTTTCGTTCAAGTCAAGTCAGTTGCTCAAGTGAGATGAACGGTGGTGTTTACACGTTCAATTCGCATTCAATTTGGTATTTTCAACTGACTGGAATGAAGTCACTTGCACCGTCTAAATCAGACGTTAGAGTATCGTCTGCCATCACTGCCCGAAATTCGATCACATGAAAAGAGAGTGTCGTTTTTCTGAATCAGAAGAAGGATGAAAAGCGCAAGTTAAACCCGAAACCACCGATGTCCACCGTTAAAAGGAGAACGATCCTGCAGACTTTGTTGCTGCTTCTTCGACTGACCCACCCACAGTTCGGAAGCGCCCGGCGATGAAGGAACGGATCAGACTCCGGGGCATGAAGCTACAAGTGTAGCAACGAGATTTTTTCAAAGACATCAAATCCGTATAGAACTAATGGGCAGCAGAGTGAATAAAACGCGTGTGTTTGCTTGAACGCTTAAAGAACTAATGACAGATCTAGTGACAGATTTATTAATTTCTTAAATCTACATAGGAGTCATGGATTGCTACGATATATTTCATCACTCCTCCTCAAACCATTGGCTTCTGAACTCCCATCGCTTGACGGCATGGAACCAGTTTGGCAGCTGGCAGCGGTTTTGTTAGGCCATCTGCTGTCTGGTGATCCGCAAGGTTTTTATATAATGGAAGGTTAAGCAGCGTCCTGTTTGTTGTCCGTTTGTCCGTTAGTTTGTGGGGAAAAGTAGAGGAAGCCAAATTTCAAAGGAATTTGCTGAGGGGGGGTGTTTGTTTTCAGAATTTCTCACGGTGAAAAAATAATGGCCGCTCAGCCAGTTTTGACATCTAAGACTACCTTAGAATATGTAAATACCTATACGGCAATGTCACCTTTCTCCAAAGCATCGCGGATAAAGTGGTGACGTATGTCAATGTGTTTCGTTCTAGGGTGGTATCCTCCGTTCTTGGCTACAGCTATGGCACTTTGGTTGTCGCAATGGATTTCGAGCTTCACTTCGTCTTCAAACAATCCTCGCAACCGCTTCCACCAGAGCGCCTCCTGTACTGCAGCCGACAGTGCCATATACTCGGCCTCGCACGTTGAAAGGGCAACGGTCTGTTGCCGCTTTGAACTCCACGAAATAGCTCCTCCTTGGGCAGTAAACAAGTACCCCGTGATCGACTTCCTATCATCGTGGTCGGACGCCCAGTCGGCATCGGAAAACCCTTGTATTGCCGAGTTCTCGTCCCGATGGTACTCCAACCGGTACTGCGATGTTCCTCTCAAATATCGCATCAAGTGTTTCACCGCGTTCCAGTGTCTCTCGCCGGGGTTGGAATTGAACCGGCTCAAAACATTCACGGCATAACAGATGTCAGGGCGTGTACTTTGGGCCAAGTACATCAAGCATCCGACCGCTTCTCGGTAGGGTACATTCTTCATCGTTTCGACCTCCTCAGCAGTCGATGGGCACATCTCGTTGGTCAACTTCTCGCTCACATTCATCGCGGTGTTCACCGGCTTGCAATTCGACATGTTGAATCTGCTTAACACCGCCTCCACGTACGACTCTTGATCCAGTGTCACCATCGTATCGGTCTTCGTGATCCTGATACCCAAAGCATGCTTGGCGGATCCCATGTCCTTCATCTTGAACTCCTGATTTAACTTTGCCTTTATTTCTTTCTTCCAGCGTTTACAGTTTGTGAAGATGAGGACGTCGTCTACGTACACGAATAGCACCTTGCCGTCGCTAATCCTGTAGTATACGCAGGGGTCATACACGGTACTCTCCAGTCCCATTTTTCGGAGCGCGGCGTCCAGCTTCGTATTCCAGACCCGGCTGGATTGCTTCAGGCCGTAGAGGGCCTTATTGAGGCGGCACACCTTGGCTTGATTCCGCCCATCCGTGAAGCAAGGGGGTTGCTCCATGTATATTTCCTCCGAAAGCTCGCCTTGGAGAAAAGCTGTCACGGCATCCATCTGGTCGATTTGAAGATTCAACCGTGCCGCCAACGCAAAGAGGTACCGCAAGGAACTGTGACGGACAACCGGGGCGTAGGTGTCCTCATAATCCACCCCCTTTCGTTGCGAGTACCCTTTTATCACCAGCCTCGCCTTGTATCGGTTGGTGTTGCCGTTGCCGTCCTGCTTGGTCCGGTACACCCACTTGCACCTGATTGCCTTTCGTCCTTTCGGCAAATCAGCGAGGGTCCAGGTACCGTTGGAGATGAGCGCGTCGTACTCCTCCTGCATCGCCTGCTGCCAACGTTCCGCATCATCACGAGATAGTGCTTCCTGGTGCGTGGTTGGGTCGTCCAGCTTCGGCTGTTGAAAATCGGCACCAGTATCTGAACACGGAACAACATCATTCGAATACTTGCCTTGGGGCAGGCGCCCCCTATCGCAGAGCATCAACCCTCCTTGCATCTCATCGCTGGTGGGTGTTGAATTTGAAGACGACGGGGGCGCAGCGGTTTCCTCGGTAACGTTTGTAGGCTGGACGGTGGAACGCCTCCGATCATCTGAAAATTTTAACGACGGCAGTCCCTTTGTTTCTAAACGAAAATCTCTATACTTGCCTGCAAGAAAGCGCTCCCTACCACTTTGCCTCAACGCCTGTGACACGGGCGGATTTGAAACTTGGTGCGGTGGTAGCGCAGGATCTGTCACGGTGTCATCAGCATCTTCAAAGGACTCATCACTCGAAATCGCTTCATCGTCGTCCGTCTCGCTGCGGTCCACTTGTTCACAAGCTTCTGGGCGGGCTTCATCGTCGACATTCGGAACCGTGAAATCCAGTCTAACGAATGTACGGTCAGGATCGCTTGACCTCGCAGTTACGACCACTTCACGCTCGTGGACTCCCTCGTCCAGAAAAGTTACGTCACGGCTTCTGAAGATCGTGCCCGCCTTCAAGTTGTAAAGGCGATAAGCTTTCGTTTCGTCATCGTATCCCGTCAGCACGCACTCTTCAGCGTTTGGGTCCCACTTTTGGCGCTTCTGCTTTGGAACGTGCGCCATCACGCCCGTACCAAAAATTCGGATGTGGGAAAGATTCGGCTTCCGTTTCGTCCAGGCTTCTTCCGGCGTCACGTCGATACCCTTGGTTGGTGACCTATTGATGAGGTAGACTGCTGCTGCCACGGCTTCTGCCCAGAATGATTTGGGCAGCTTTGCTTCGTACCTCGCGCGTTCCACCACCGTCCGGTTGACACGCTCGGCAAGACCGTTTTGCTCGGGAGTGTATTCAGCTGATGTTTGATGACGGATTTCCAACTGCTTCAGAAAGTTTTGGAAGCTTCTGTTCTTGAACTCCCAGCCGTTATCCGTCCTGAGCACCTTAAGCTTCTTGCCACTTTGCCCCTCGACCATGCTGTGGAATTCCTTGAATTTCTGGAGCACTTCTTCCTGCGATTTGGTTCGCAGAAAATAGACGAATATTTTCCGAGTCTTGTCATCGGTGAACGACAAATAGTAACGGGCTCCACCCAATGACGGTTGCTCCATCGGCCCGCATATATCCGAGTTTGATCCGAGTGGACCAGCTCCAGTTCTTCCTTGGCCCGTGTTCCCACGTGGTTGAACGGTAATCTCGCTTGCTTCCCGACGGCACAAATTTTGCAGCCTCCGCCGTCCGTGCCATCGTATTTGATACCCATCGCAAGTCCGTTTTTGAGCTTCGCCAAATTCCCGGAGCTCAGGTGCCCCATTCGCTGATGCCACAATTTCGCCGTCTCTCGGGGTGAGCAGGCGAGCGCCTCAGGGATTCTCTGCTCTAGCTTGAACAGGTCATTCGAACGACATCCAGTAGCGATGACTTTGCCGCTACACGCTAAAACTGCTCAGCACTAAAATGTGTAAGACCTACTCATAAGTGCATAATTTCCAGACCACACAAAAATGAGTGACAGTTACACATTCTCAAAAAACAGCTCGTACACTCGTCTAGATGCGAAATGTTGATTTGTTTTTGTTTTCCAAGGTCACTAGTAAACCGAGTTAGATTGGCGTACGAAAATTTTTGCGAATTTAACGATTTTGCGGACACTGGAGCTGATTTTGTAAATGTGCAAGGGTTACACATTTTTGGTGTAGTCTGGAAATTATGCACTTTAGTGCTGAGCGGCGTTAGCGTGTAGGATTGACCACTTCGCATCCAGTCTTCCTAAAAGTAACAGTATGGCCTTGGTCAACAATCTTACCTACTGACAGTAGGTTTACTGCCAGTTCCGGAATCAGCTCGACATTTCGCACTTCGACCGCATCGAGATTGCAGGTGGGCTGTAGCTTGGCAGATCCTTCCGCAACGATTCTCATCATGCCCTTGTTCGCCGCGTAGATGCTACCATTTGCTTCCCGTACGAAGTGACCTTGTTGTTGGTGAGGTGCTTGGCTGAACCCGAATCGAAATACCAACTCTTGTCCGCAGCAGCGTCCTGTACAGACAAAACGGTGCAAAAGGCGTCCCCTTTCCTGTCCTGTCCGTTCCGCTTCGCTGGTCCTTTGGCTTGGCAGTATTTCGCGATGTGACCAAATTTTTCACACCGTCGACATTTCGGTCCTTTTCCCTTCGGGCTTGTGTTCGCGTTGCTATGGAAACCGCTTGAATTTTTCTTCGCCGAAACAAACGCTGGTTCCATGGTAACCACTGACGAGTCCGTCTCCTGGAGCAATTTTGTTTTAATGATGTCACCTGTGATTTCGATTCCCGAATTTTCCAGGCCCATCACCATTGGACGATATTCCTGGGGCAGGCCAGCTAGCAGCAGCATACCAATCCACTTATCGTCCAGCGGGAACCCGATTCCAATCAGCTGGTGCGCTGTGGAAACCATCCGGTTTACGTAGGCCTCCATTGAACCGCAGCTGTTGAGGTTGGTTGTGATGAGCTTGTGCAGCAGTGCCCACTGGCGTGTTAGCCCCGTGTCTTCGAAGGTGTTGGTTAGCTTCTTCCAGACTTCCGCCGCCGTTTTCACTTCTTCGACGTGGATGAAGTTCACCGGATCGATCAGCAAAATTATTTTGCCTCTTGCAATCCTGTCTTTCCGCGCATCCACCACTGGGAGATTTCCGTCGGCATCCGGTGTAGGCTGCACCACGTCCCAGAGGTCCTCCACCTCCAGAAAGGTCCGTACTGCGAACTTCCATGTTCGCCAGTTTTCGCGGCCGACCAGGCGTTCGATTGCCGGGTGGTTCTGTGTGGAGTAATTCTGCGTGGCTGCCCGAGCTTGAGATCCCGTAACGGCCGTCGAGTCTCCGGATCCGCTTCTTCCAGGATTTGCTTGCTGCATCTTCGATTCTTCACAGAACTTTCACTGGGCCCATAACCTAATGGGCAGCAGAGTGAATAAAACGCGTGTGTTTGCTTGAACGCTTAAAGAACTAATGACAGATTTATTAATTTCTTAAATCTACATAGGAGTCATGGATTGCTACTGTGGTGCCCTGTAATAATCCATATAAGATATTTGGAATGTTATACGTGATAACGGTGATAACACATGCTAACTGATGACAGTTGAGTAGTTTACATTAAGCGTGTTGTTGTCAGTCGAGTGAAGACAGCAGAGCAGTAAAGAAGGAGCAATGTGCGGGATCCGCTTGGAGGTCGTTTATAGTGTCCGGCTGTCCGGGTTCGTTCCGGTGAGGATTCCCGAACGGTTTAATATACAGAATCCCACAGTGGCGACAAGGATTGGGACCGTGAAATGGTAAGTGGGTTGAGTATTGGTCGATATAGAAAATCAACTGAATCGCGGTGGAAAGCAGGTCGCAACAAGTCCTGTTCTGCAGGATCCTGGTGAATTGGTGGTTGCAGTTAGAAAGTGCAGCAGAGCCAAGAGCAGAGCGGTGGTGCTCTACGACAGCGTTTGGAAAAAAAAGGCAAATACGTTGCCCTCGGAGGGCGGATTCAAAAGCGGCTGGTGCGTAGCACCGTTGCCCCCGGAGGGCGGAATAAAGTTTGGCTGGTGCATTGCACGGCGTTGCTCCCGGAGAGCGTTTGGAAAAGAATGGCTATAGCATTGCCCCCGGAGGGAGGGTGGTGCACTGCATGGCATTGCTCTCGGAGAGCGGTTGGGAAAGGACAGCTTATTGCCCCCGGAGGGCGAAATATATTGTGGCCCTGATTATGGCTGATGCTTAGTACATCACTGCTTCCGAAGAGCGTATTCCATGGGAAAGGGCTGCGTTGCAGTCATGGTGGCGACCTGTGGCAACAACCAGCATAGTTGAAATGTTTAAGTAGGTGTCTTCAGGTAGATTAGTAAGAAAGCCGATGGATTGCAAATTTGAAGCATTAAGATCGGCAGATTGTGGAAACTGTGGTGTTGCTTAAAGTTTTGGACATTGAATCTGATGTGGGTACAATGTTCATGCAGGTGGAAAGAGCCTAATTGATGATAACCATCGTTGGTAAGAAATCTTATTAAGTTTGATGCCAAGATATGATGACATTCTGAATAGATGTCGTCATTGTAGAAGGCCATTCAGACATACGATGAAATATGTATGTATATCTGCTGTATATTCAGCCTTATTGATAAGGCTGTGCATGACTGATCACAAGGAAGAGAACTGAATGCTCTATCCGGTCGAGAATCTTTATGGGTGTAAAGTGAGTTGGCCATAATGTATATTTTCACTTGTACTTGCAAAAAAATTGACTACGACAATAAACGTAATAACATCAAGCTGAACAAGCGGCATGCTTCGAGAGGGAAAGTAGCGAGAATGAAAGAAAGAAATCGGCAAGCAAGCGTTAGAGAAGTTAGTATGTGGTTAGACTGCAACCTAGCAGGATATCGCAGGCAGAGGCAGAGGGTCATGACGACGCAACTTCAACAAAAGCAATAGAGGAAGTCGATAAAAATAAGACCTGGCTATAGGCTGGTTGGCGAGAAATCGCTCAGGACGGAAATGTTTCACATCGGACCTGTGAAGTAAGTAGTTAGTGATGCTGCATTTAATGGCAACTTAAAGATTGTAAAAAAAAAGAACAATAAGATTCGACACAGTAAAAAAAATACTATCATGCTAATCAACGAAACACATTCGTGGCCGTGCGGCTTTATGTCACCAAGCATTTAGTCACATCGTTTTGAGGAGCGCGTGTTCGATTCCCGACGCAGCTGTCAGGAAAAGTTTCGGCTGTGCCACTGGGCGTTACATGCTAGTCCGTTGTCTAGTGTCGTGCTTCCTTCAAAGAGCGAAAAGCTCTCTGGAAGAAATAAACGTGTCCGTGTTTTAGATAAAGAAAAACACATGTAACGCAGTTTGAGGTCACCGATAATTAAAACACTGGGAAACCTCTAGATGGGAAACAGTGGAATTTGTATAGATGAAATAAATACTCAATAATGAAAAATCAATTAGATCAATTTCCGTTGACCGGTAATCAAAGTTGATCCCATATAGCCGAAACGGCAAACGTGCGGGTATTCAGCACGACCATGCTGAGGGCGACGGGCTCGATGCCCGATCAGTTCAGGAACTTTTTGTAAAGAAAATTTTCTTGACTTCTGTGGCAGAGTATTTTCGTGCCTGGCACACGATATACATATAAAAAAAAGGCTCATTGGCAGAGGAAGCTCTCAGTCAAAAACTTTGGAAGGGCTCATAGAATACTAAGCTGAGGAGCAGTCTTGGTCACAGTGAAGATTTAAAAAAAATAAAGAGGAGAGAAGTTACATGGATTAACGTTGAAGATACATGAAGTTTGAAACGATTCTCTTCGAGCCAGGTTTTTCTGCTCTGCACGAAAGTTAAAGGAAAATAAAATCGCCGAAAACACAAATTCTTAAAAAAAAAAAAAAAGAAAGTGAAGCCAAGTAAAGAAATTGAATGAAAAGTTGCATATAATAAAAAGGTTAAAACTCTGAAATGGAACAGTACATTTTGCTGTCGTTGAAATAGTTCCAGTCAAGCAGGAGATCACTACAATGGGCGAAATTCGTTAAAGTGATGTAGTCGTTTTAAATTAACTGTTTTTGATTAAAAATGGATTGCGATCCGATACATGGTAGTTGACAAATTTAGCTGATTGGGAAATTGGCTATTGGAAATGGATTAAAAACGTAAAATTACGGTTTTGGAGAAAAAACGAGATGTGGTGCCCTGTAATAATCCATATATTATAAGAATCAAAATAAAATCTACTTTGGCGACTACTTTTGGTCGCAGTCAAAGATACGCGCGAGATAGTCGCCTAAGGCAACAGACCTGGTTTTCAAATTTTCCATCATAGAGTTCTTTGATATTTCATGAAAAAAGTTCACCACGTGGCCGGGTGATGTGATGACTGCTGCGACTACACGTGGTGTTTGCACCGCGATTGAATTTCAACCATCTTTCAAGACCTGGAAAAGTAGTCGCCATAAATGTGTCTTTCATGCAACGCACAATAAGATATTTGGAATGTTATACGTGATAACGGTGATAACACATGCTAACTGATGACAGTTGAGTAGTTTACATTAAGCGTGTTGTTGTCAGTCGAGTGAAGACAGCAGAGCAGTAAAGAAGGAGCAATGTGCGGGATCCGCTTGGAGGTCGTTTATAGTGTCCGGCTGTCCGGGTTCGTTCCGGTGAGGATTCCCGAACGGTTTAATATACAGAATCCCACAGCTACGATATATTTCATCAAGAACATATCCGTTACACTAGCTGGTGGTCAAGTAGCTGAAGTAATCGCAAGATGACAGGGAAAATACGCTGCTGCATATCCCAACTAACATGTATTGTGAATGTAAACGTAAACAAAGCGTCCTTAACACGGCTTGATGCTGATTTACTGTGTTGTACATATGGACGGAAGCTTCTATGCAAGCCCTATATTGTTCGTGCAGTTGAAAATCGGAATTTTTGACACGCGAAAATCGAAGTATCTCCTAAACCGTGTGTCGGACGTACGTCGGGCACAGTGCGCTGGATAGAGGACCAGGTCCGCTGTCCAGTGCACTACGTCCGACGTAAGGTTTCACGTATGTGAAAGTTATATGCGAGTTGTATGTGAGAGTTGTATGCGACGCATATGGTATGACTCTCAGATTGCCATCATATTGTTATATGTCTTGCATTTTGCTTCTATCATGTTGGCTAGGTGCGCCAATGTATATGCAACTCCAATAATATCCTTCACATTTTGAAAAAAAGTTTCCTTAGGCTGGAGCGGGAGTCGAACTCACAACGTCTTAATGACCGACGCCGCTAGCCGCACGACCACGAAGCTCACTTACTGGAAGTGCGAAATTATGCAAAACGTATTCCACTTTATCTGCCAATGTTGCTTTTCCACCCGGCTAAAGTTATATGCACAGCTAATGTATCGATCGTGTTATGTGCATATAACTCCGATATGCGCAAGTGTCATTTGAGTTTTATTAGAAGGCTTTTCATTCGGAACTGTTTATGGTATGATACGTACATATAATGATTCATTTGAAGTGAACGTGTCAGACTGGGGGTACAATGTATGTGTAGTGTCTGATAAAATAGGCTCTTAGAATTATTTCAGTGTGTTTTGTTAGTGGGGACTCCTATTCGATTTGTTCAAGTTTTTACATCTTCCGGGAAATCTCCCGGAGTTGGAATAGAATGCAGTAAAGGCAGCCCCAGTTACAAGTGATTGATATCAGAAAACCGAGTTTGGTAGTTGTATGGTGCTTGTTTAGCAGCCGTGTATTAGCTTATGGTTTATATTTGACTAACTTTCCTTTTATTCAGCGTTGACTGAAGCTTATAGCGCTGAAAATGTTAGTTGGGTTGCCAGGATTCTTGAGGAAGTTTTCCCGGATCTTCCAGAGATCCTTTATTGGATTTTTTAAGGAATACATTTGGAGATTACTTCAGAAGTTTCCAGATTCCTTCCAAAATTTCTCTACAAATTAATTTCGGAACTCATTCAGAATTTTTTCCTAGGATTCCCCAGAATTTTTTCCTGAGATTCCTCCAGGAAATGAAAATTTTAATTCGTGGTGTCTCCACAAATTTATACTAGAATTCCTCTAGAATATCCCTCTGCGATTTGTGCGGTTCCTCAGGGAGCTCCATCTGAGATTTTTTCGGGGTTCCTTCAGAAATTCTCTCTGGGATCTCTTCTGAGATCATTGAAAGGTTCCATCTGAGATTTCTCCAGAAACTCATTCTAGGATTCCCTCAAAGATTTGAAGAGATTTCATCGGGGGTTTCTTAATGAGTTCCAGGAATCCTTCAAGAATTCCATCCGAGATTTTCCCAATTGTTTTTTTTTTTCGAATGTCAGTAGAAGTTTTGTTGGACTTCCAGAAAGTATTCCTGGAAATTCCAGCAATTTCACCCGAGATTCCGTCTCTAGGATTTCTTTCAGAGATTATTAGAGAATGTCTCAGCTTTCAGTTGATGCAAAAATTTTGAAAATCGGTGGTTGCCATCATGGTGAAAAAAAATGTTTTGGTATAAAAATTCAAGATGGCGGCCAAAATCAATATGGCCGACCCAACTTTTTATTATTGTAAATTGTAGCTCTATCTTTCCTCTTTTCAAAAACAATTCGTTTTGAGGTGGTTTTCTGGGAAACATTTGAGTTATAACGGTTTAAATGAGCCACCATTTGACCAAAATCGAGGGGTCTGCAAAAATGTGGCACTAACGGGGGGACCTTCAATTTGAGTAACCAAATGCATTTCCCTTACTTTTTTAGCGAAGACTTTCAGAAAATCGTCACCTCAAACATTTTTAAAGACAAGGTGTATATAGTGGGCCGGTCTCAGCTAGAGTTACCCAACTCCCATTTTTTCCATTGGGAGCAGTTTGACGATCACCAGGTACCTAGTGGTCGAAAACGATGTTAGCGCTGGAAAGGTCCTGACGTCGATAATGTCGGAGAAGTTTCGTTCATCAATCAGAACGTAATCGATTTACGATTCCGTCTGCATGATTTTACGCTGTTTTTGTTCTATCCATAAGTCTATCTTATGAAATTAGTCATTACCTATCTTAACTATCAATTTCAATAAAGCGTCATTATGAAATAGCTATATTACGGTTTCGTAACTTTACTCTAAATGTCCATTGAAAGAGATATCACCTGAAAGTTATCTTCCAGTGTTGGTAAAATATCAAATTCTCAAAACTCATGTATGAAGAGATTCGAGCACGATGTTTTCGTATCCAAATCTCATGAAGCATAACTCACGCATGATGTCACCTGCTTCTATTCAGAGCAGACTGGAAATTCATGAACGAGACTTTTCCATCGAATCATTCGCGCGAGATAAAGATCCTCGTCGCATCACTAATCAAAAACTCACTCGTGAGAAACCAGCTCATGTTCCCACTTGAAGCTGTCAAAATGATATATCATGAACTCAAGAGAGAGAGCTGCTACGTAACGTACGCGGAGCAAATTAGCATTGTGCCGTTAACATGTAAACACTTTTATTTCTTTACAACAAACACTTTTCTGTTAATTTGGGTGCTTCATAATGAATCAAATTGATCTGATCTTGTACATTACGGAATTGGCGACTGATGAAAATGCATCTCGGCTACATGCCGGCGGAATAAAAGCGCAAGCCCCACAGTGAGCAAGATGGTGCATAAATGTATGTACTCGTCGCCAAAAGGAAATGGGTCGATTTATAATCACGGCTTATTAGTAGTGATTAGAAGCTATGGTTTTGCTTTTGCTACAAAATCGCTATCAAAGTTTCAAACTGCATTTTCCTTTCCATATTCAAAAAATCCACCAAATAACATGAAAACGTTCACGACGTTTTACGACTATTTACTCTGTCGCAATGAATACGGTTTGATACAATACATTAGAAAAATAGGGAGTTCCCGGTATCAAATTTTAAACTAGATATCTGGATGGTTTGTATTATAGCTAAATGTTTTCAGTTCCAAACCGAATAAGCGACATTTTTTCTTTTACTTCCGCTGCATTTTATCGGAAGTGGCGCGCTGTATAGAGTACCAGGTGTACAATACAGCGCCCCACTTCCGACATTGTGTTTAACGCAAGGCAAATGCAGCGGAAGTAAAAGAAAAAATGCCTCTAATTCGGTTTTGAACTGAAAACTTAATACATAGACTCTATGGTAGAGTATGCATAGATCCGCGAAGGTTAATCAATGTATCCTAACGAACTGTCAAGATCTGTATCCAAACGAGCATGACGTCACGATGTCAACAACATGAATGGAGCCATTGACGTCATCACACTCTTGAAAATTACTACTCACACGCTTGTAGCTATGAATGACAAATGCCGCTGGCGTCGCTGTCGAATCATCTATTGCTGGCGGAGATACTAGGCCGGGAGCATGTTTTACCCTCTTCGTATCGCTTTTTTGTATGAAAAACCTAAAATTGTTACATGAATCGTAACGCTCGGCCGTAACCCCAACGCCCCCCCCCCCCTCCCCATAGAGCGTATGACCGGGCCATCACTAGGTGGCGCTAGTGAGCAAACGTCAAACAGGAGCAAAAACGATGCCAACGCCACAACTGGTCAACTGACTGACAACAACTGACTGAAAATTTGAATCAGCCGTTGGAAATTTGATCGATGAGAAGCGGGCGGAGTTTGACTTCTGTTTCTCTGAGTATAGGATTCCTGCTTTGGATGTGCTCAAAGAAATCTAAGCTGAGGAGCGGGTTCAGACCGTGTGGGGAAGTTTTGTCAGGAATATTAAGAAGCTTGTGTGATACAGATTGTTTTATTCGATTATCATTTACTTATATTCAAGATTGATTTTTGTTACTCTGTGCACCGTTTCAGTTGAGTTTTGGATTTATTTTTAAATTCATTCTATACGATGTCATTTCTTTCGATGTATTTTTCAAAGGAAATTCAATACATGACTATACATATGGATACACACAACTTGTGGTATCCTTCAAAGGATAGGAAACAGGTTCGTAGAGAAATTTACTCGTCCATTTCTGCATTAAGCTGCTTCGCAATATCAGCCAGCAAGTCAGGATTCAGCTTTAAAACCATTAGTTCCTGAATGCGTTCATCACTCAAACGTTGACGGTGATCAGTCAGAATCAGCTTAAGTGCGCTGAAACCCCTTTCCACACTAACTTGTGTGGACGGTGCTGAGTATACTACCATCGCCAGCCGAAACATTTGCGGATTTCTGACTTGCTCAGCCATCCAATAGCGCAAAATATCGAAAGATTCCTTTTTGGCGGTAGGTAGCACGGATGGATTCGAAGATGAATCATTCGGATTTTGCAACTTGGTGTAGGGCGGTGCTGTAATTGGAACCTTGGTGCGCAATTCCAGTTCTTTGATAAGTTGATAAATTTTAGCATTTTCGGACGGTGCTGATTCTGCTTCTGGACACGGTGAGTCTTTCTGAAAGTAAGTATCCAAATAACATTCAAGGACATCGTTTTTCGTATCACTGCCTTCGGCATTTTCTTCAGAGTTCGCATGCCCTTCCAGGTTGTTCAATCGATTCCACAGCTTCAGTAGGTAACGCTTAAAAAGTAAAAAAAACGATATTTCACATAGACAATCGATATTTCACAAAATGGGTCTTTATATCTGTTTTAAAGGTGAATAGGGTGTGTGTTCCATAATTAATCTCACGCTCCCATATTCATCCTATTCGAAAACAAGCGATTACGGCACCCATTGATTCCGTTCTTTTTGTTTTCATGGGTGCTCATTTCTAACAAAAAATACAAAAATAAGAAACAAAACAAACAGCGCTTCAATCTTTGTTTTTCGAAGGATGAAAATGGGAGCCACATGCTTAAGAAGGGAACCAATACCCTATATATGAAGCCCACACCTCGAGTTTTCAAAATCACAAATCTGAAAACTCAAATTATGGTTATCTGTGAAAAGTTAATCGATTGGACATCACCAGCGGGTGAGCAGTCGGTTTACTTATGTAGCGCAATTTAATTTTTGGATGTACAGTCGAGACTCTTATAAGATCACTGGTCGGGGGGCGCAATACGAATCCGCTTAATAGGAGACTAAGAGCTTATGGGATTTCGGCATTTTGGGGGTGTGGCCTATTATCTCGGGTGTGATAAGAGTTAACGCAATGCTTTCTTCGGCAAAGTTTTAGGGCTTGATAAGATCTACCATTTAGAACTTTGGTTCATATGATTAGTTGGCAATTTGGCCGCTAGAGGGACCATCAACAATTTGATGCTAAATTGCACTACAGGAACCATATCAGGTTGTCAAGCAAACGTTACGATATGCGACAGCTCAAGACCCTGATCATTTGGAAGGATAGTGTCTTCGGGAAAGTTGTTGGGTATGCCAATAACTTACTGACGATGAGTTGCGAAGTTCGAAATTCCTCCACTGGGCGGCGCTAGTGAGCAAGTAAATTTTCAAAAGCTCATATCTCAGAATCCCGATAACTTAGGAAGTTGGTGTATTCGGCAAAGTTGATCAGTATGACATAAACTTACATAAAAACAAACACTTGTTTCGCAATTCTGCCACTAGGCGGCGTTTATCGGGTTTTTTCGTCTTTTTTCGATTTTTTTTGGCGGTTTTCGGCTTGGCAAAACTAGTGTCGCTCCCCCCGATAACTTAGAAAGTTGGTGTCTTCAGAAAAGTTGATCAGAATGACATAAACTTACATAAAATTAAACACTTGTTTCAAAATTCTGCCACTAGGAGGCGCTAGTAAACTTGCAAATTTTAAAACTCTCAAACCTCAGAATCCTGATAACTTAGGAAGTTGGTGTCTTCGGCAAAGTTATCGGGATTCTGAGAAATGAGCTTTTGAAAATTTACTTGCTCACTAGCGCCGCTCAGTGGAGGAATTTCGAACTTCGCAACTCATCGTCAGTAAGTTATTGGCGTACCCAACAACTTTCCCGAAGACACTATCCTTCCAAATGATCAGGGTCTTGAGCTGTCGCATATCGTAACGTTTGCTTGACAACCTGATATGGTTCCTGTAGTGCAATTTAGCATCAAATTGTTGATGGTCCCTCTAGCGGCCAAATTGCCAACTAATCATATGAACCAAAGTTCTAAATGGTAGATCTTATCAAGCCCTAAAACTTTGCCGAAGAAAGTATTGCGTTAACTCTTAACACACCTGAGATAATAGGCCACACCCCCAAAATGCCGAAATCCCATAAGCTCTTAGTCTCCTATAACACTCACTCCTGTCTAGTAGGAGTTCGTTTAATAGGAGTCCGTTTAATAGGAATTCGTTTAGTAAGAGACTCGACTGTATATAGATGTGTGCTTTTGAAAATTCGAGTCATGGTTTTCTTGTAAATCCACCTCTAGAACCAAGTATAGATGACAGTTCCCTTAGGTATGCTAGAACTTCTTTTGCATCAGTAGTGGCAAATGGTAAATGTGCAGCGATCTAGCATACCTTATAAGCTGTCATCTACACATGGCCTCTAAATATCTATTTTTATTTAAAATTAGCTGGGCGGCATCTTTATCGCTGACGGAGATTCGATTCGAGCCGATATAATTATATCGAGGATCCATGTAGAGAGAAACCTTAAACTGAACAGTGCTAGTCAACTTTTTCAGCCGTTTTTCCATTGCCTTCAAAAGTTTTGCTGCAAGAGTATTGTCCTTCATCCCGTACAACTGAGCCTGACAGATTAGCCACTGAGTATAGAATTCTGATAGTGGCACGTGCTTTTGTTGGAGGGGCACCGTTAGAAAAAACAATGGTTCCAAGGCATTGCAAAACATATCAATGAATGTCCAGTGTTTTGAAAAAGCTAAATATAAAAACAAATATTACATTTATAATCACAGCAGATAATACATAAGTGTTAATAAATCATGTAAATTTGCGAATGTATAGCATGACCAATGACGAACAGTAAGGACTGTGACTGGAAACCCCATAAATACTTGTATTGGATTTTTTTACGTTTTTGTTTTGTTGGAGGGTGGCAGTGATTGTGGAATTATTCCTGTTCAATAAAGCAAATTGAACATGCTCAAAGTTGTTCCATGCTGCTCTTACCAATTCGTTGAAAAATGGGTAAGAGCAGGATGAAGCAATTTCGAGCATAATCAACCTGCTTCATTGAACAGGACTATTGTGTTTAAGTCAATACACACTGCACAATCATAGATATTTTTCGGTCATAGATTTCGACTCTCGAGGTGATGGTCGCGATAGTCGAATTGTAATAAAACTCATATTCACTTTATTTGGTTTAACCAGGACGTTCACATCGACCACCCAAAATAGTCAAACGACTATCCCGACCGTCACCTCGGGAGTCGAAATCTCATAAAACATCAATTGGGACTATTTAAGGTGGTCAGTGTGAACGTCCTGACCAAACCAAATAAAGTACATATGAGTTCTAATACAATTCGACTACCACGACCGTCACCTCGGGAGTCGAAATCTCATAAAACATCAATTGGGACTATTTAAGGTGGTCAGTGTGAACGTCCTGACCAAACCAAATAAAGTACATATGAGTTCTAATACAATTCGACTACCACGACCGTCACCTCGGGAGTCGAAATCTTATAAAACATCAATTGGGACTATTTCAGGTGGTCAGTGTGAACGTCCTGACCAAACCAAATAAAGTACATATGAGTTTTAATACAATTCGACTACCACGACCGTCACCTCGGGAGCCGAAATCTTACAAAACATCAATTTAGATTATTTTTTTTTAAGCTTTTAGTATTACATCGGAAATGATGACCTATTAATAAAGTTAACTCAAAGTGATGTGACGTTTCATCACTAATGGGGATGTTAGCGAGCGGAGACAGTATGTTAACTTAAATTTACATGATTTATTATTGTAAAAAATCGAAACATTACTTACCCATTTCAGGAAATTTGTTTTCCAACATTAGGTAGAACGGTTTCTGTTCGCGGAGAGCCTTGAGCATCAAGTAAACAGCATTCCAGCGTGTTACGTTAGACGGGGGTGCTAAATGAGCCTTGTGCTCCAGGAAAGTCTCTTTGTACCTGGTTTGACGAGAATGGAGGACGAGTTTTTTGATGGCGTTAATTCGTCGTTCATGCTTCTTTAATGCGTCCCACACAGCTAGCTGGCATGTATGTGCGGCACACCGTGTGCTTTCGGGTAGCAGCTCGTCGAGATCATCCGGCATTTCAATGGTATCGTCCAGTTCTTCCTCACCAGTGTCTGCAGCGGCAAATTCGTCATCCAACGATGGATTTTCCTGATCAACATTTTCCTCATCATTGTCATCGTAGTCTTCCATAGCTTCATCGGTAGCGTTCAGGTCCATTCGACGAAAAACTTCCATTTCCTGGTAAACGGCTTCGACGGCAGTCATCTCTTCCCGCACGTATGATTTTTCGGCCAACTCCGAAGACAGGGTATCACGTAGCTTGGCAACCGACGCAACCATGTTGCTACCATTATCGTGAGTGACAGTGAAAATTTGTTCTCGCTGTATTCCGTACACCTTCAATACTTCATTCTCAATAGTTTCTTGTAACTTGGCGGCTGTTTGACTGCTGGTCATTTCTTTAATTACTGAAAAGAAATAAATTTAGTTTCGTTTAGTCTAGTTTCGGGTTTGTGATGACCGAAAATGAGTCTACGTAGTTTAAGGAGTGATCAAGTGGCTGATAAACAAAAATACTCACCCAAGCATCTGAAAACAACATTTCCTTCGTTGAAGAATTGAACCATGACTCCGAACGAATGATGATTCCGCCGAGAAGCGCTGTCGATTTTGAGGTTTAGCATTTTTCCCTTAACTTCTGCAGAAATCCTGCGTCTTGCCAGATCCGCGGCTTTGGAGTACAACTGCGTCAGGATTTTGCGATTCATTTTAATTTTGAATGCTTCCCACTGCGGCTTCACCAAAGTTTCAAATCCTATCCACTCTGGAAAGCTAAATGGAAGCGCGTTGACGGTTCCCATTTGCAACGTCCCGAGGAGCACTCTTTCACGGGTTGTTTCCACCATAACAGTGCCAGGCCGCTTTTGCTTCTTGGTTGGCGGCGAGTCCTCGGCGGATTTTGCAGGTGCCGGTGGTATGCCAAGAGCTTCCAGCTTCTGGGCGTGCTGCGTACGAATATGCCTCAAGAAGTTTCCGTGGTTCAGTTTCGCAACCTGCACATAGTTGCAATTGGCGGCCACCATACACTTGTACTGCTCACCATGCACTGCCACTACTTTCCCGATTTTGTCCTTAAGACCACTGCTTTTTTCCATTTTTAACCACTTTTAATCGACCACTTGTTGATGCACCCGGAATCATACACAACTTAGCAGACAATTTTTTTTTATTTTTCTACCCCAGTATAAACAAAACTGACAAACGAATGAACGTAATGCTAAATGACTCGCGAGCTGTATGAGCTTCGCTCTCGTGAATCAAACAAATCATGAATGAATGAATTTTCTCACTCACGGCATTTCATGAGGTTAAGTGAGATATGTAGGAACCAGAGAAAATAGGTAGAGAAGCGAAGAGTGAACAGCCGCCAGAACGGCAACACTTTTTCTGTTTTGATTTCATCGCTTGGATGCTGGCAACTGCAGCAAAGCAGATTAATCCACCCATCGAAGGTAGTGCCTATCTCGCATACCGCATTTGAAAACTATTTATACTGCTGTTTTATTAACTAGGCATTATCAAACTGATGTTCCAAAATGGAACAATTTTCATTAATTCAAGGAATCAATGTTATTTATACTGTTATCCATGATATTTAAAAACTTTGGTAAAAATATGTTTCAAATGATTGCAATACTTATCTTCACTTATGCAGTAATCGTCAAGGTTTGTTGATTTTGCTCGATAGGATACCAGTTTGACGGTTCGATAAGGTATTTTTGGCTTCACACTCTTCGCTTCTCTACCTATTTTCTCTGGTAGGAACAAACTCGTGGATGTGAATTAGGCTGACGAGTTATTTCAAATGCTCACTGTGAACCAAATGAATTGTTTCGGGCATGAGTTTGTTATTGCTTTTCTCGGATGATTTTTTTCGTGCGAGAGAGCTCAATGAGACTCGGTTTGAGTTGATTTTTCCAACACTGATCTTAACCATCATTTCCCCGTCTTTCCTCCCCATTACAGAGTGTCCGAGAACTCCAAGCTGAACAGCATGGACAGCAAAAATCTGGCGATCTGCTGGTGGCCCACGCTGCTGCCCATCGAGTTCACCGACATGATGCGGTTCGAAACCATGCGCCCCTACCTGGAGGACATCGTCCAGACGATGATCGACCAGTTCCCGTTTCTTTTTTGCGGCGAGGAGGCCTTCGTGATGGTTTGATGCAGTGAGCAGCAGCAACAGCCTCATTGACCGGCGGAGCAGGCAGGAGGAGGCTAGTGAGTTTGTTGTTGATTAATTTTTAGTTGTGCAGCTTTGGCCCCGGGGATGAGGTGTTTTCACTGCCTAGGGCTGTGTAGACTTCGGTTTTCACCTTCAAAATTGCGTCCGGCTTTAATTAGGCGAAAAGTATTATTTTTTATATTCTGGCGCGGATTCCCCCATTTTAGCTAGGCATTTAGAAACGTAAAAAATTGATGTTGAAATATTTTCTACTTCGCTGTTGTCATTTGTTGGAATATTCCGAACAACAGTAAAAAAACAGAGATACAAGAGTCGTGTGTTTGTAGCACAGCGCTTTGATTCAAGCAAGGGCATGAGATGAGATCCTTACTTTTGTTGATGTCCTCCTAGATGTACTTTGGAAGAAAAGTGAGAAACGCAAACACGTAAATCGATCCCAATTAGGAAACGCAGAATAGGAATTTATACGAATTTGCGCTGATATTATGCCGCTGTAAATGTTAAAATTTATGGAAATAAGAGTGCACAACTTCATAGGCGGATTGCGCGTAAAACTTTCGAGCCAGGGAGGTTGGCAGCAGGTTCCCAGAATTCAATGAAGTTGTCTGTGGATTTTTTTTTTAACTGTTTCTCGAATAATTAGTGCAAAGACGAGAGTAACGATGATTGTGATGTTGACAAGCACATATGCTCGAGGCATGACACGCAAGTTTGCCATTTTATTTTAACAAAAAGTGCATGCGCTGGGTTCACAGGCCTACCTAGATAGAAATCCCCGTTACAAGAGTAAGGCTCTTGGATTAAAACCATTTGGAACCACTTAGATTATTTGCAATCACAGCCCAAACAGGCAAAAATCATCTAGATTGAAAAGCATTTCTATGATTCAATCATATAATCAATAAAAGTGTAACTTATTCGCGAATTTGGTAATAATTTCATCAGAACCAGTTAAAGTATGGCAACATTTGTCCACATCCACTACATTTAATTGCATTCTAGGAGGGGGCTGTCACCTCCGTGGACGAGTGGGCGCGCTGCAATTCGTCGATAGTGTTTTTATTTGCTTATTGTTTAGGTGAAGCGACAGAATGCTTTAGAAACATGCTACTTACTCCGATGTCGTCGAATCGTAAACATGAATAAACAGACATTCTTTAAATAGATTCAGAGATATTTTTAACTGGTTTATCAGTGTATTTGAACAAAATATGGGAAAATAAGGATATTTGTATATTTACCTGTGTATATTTTTAAGGCAAAAAACAACGTCGCTCTGAACAGTAGTAGAACAAGGTGAATGAAACAAGTCATTTTTAAGGTAGAACCGTTATGTCATAAAACAGCTAGAAGGAAAACACATGATAAGAATGTTACAAATATGTGGTGATAAATTTCATATACTTTCAGTAGGATTTAGTTACTGTGAATCAAGATTAAGAAACACCACACGAATCGTGAATCTCGAAAACGTGACTTGCTTCCTAAGCCAGTGTTGCCAACTTTCATCAGCAAATTTTCCCCTTCAATTCACTACCTATTGGGTGAAAAAATATGGATGTTTAGAAAAGTTCCTAACTGCTTTTAGTTTTGTTTTATTTTTCTAGTCGATTATTGCACTAAATTGGCTAATGGCGAAAAAGTCTGGCAACACTGGGCGTCTAGTGCAAGCATACAATATACTTTTCAAAACCAACTAACGATAAAACTCCGATTCAGAGACTAACAAAAACGTGCCATCCCACATCAAGATGTAGAGAGAACGACGATGTCCCTTCCCTTTTCCTCACTCAGTGTACTTCCTTGCTAATTTACTCATGTACGCAACGACTAATATGTGGTAGTGCAACCGACCGAAAGAGGCCCCTCTAGTACTAAACATATACTCAAACAAACAAAAAAGACGCTTCCCCTATTATAAAGACACACTCAAACTCAAACTTAACTCACACCGAATGATTTCAACCAGAGAAACGAAAACGAACACGTCCTTCCTTATTTAAGCGAAAGAAAAATCGAATAGAATATAACAAATCTATTATGAAGAGTGCAACAACAAGGTGAACGAAAAGCCAATTCCGACATTGTTTTTATCATTTCTCGAGAAAAAAAAAATTTACTTACGTATACCTTACATCTAGAGAGTAACCGAGAACTAACGAGAAAGAGAGACATACCTAAAGCAAGCACTCTACCTAAAAGTGATTGTCAGTGAACAAGTGAGAACACACTAATGCGCTTCTTATGTAATTATATATGTTGTGTTTTATTATTATTTTCTATTTTTTAGTTTAGAGCACAAAGCTGAAAGTTTATTTTTTAAAAATCACATTTTAGTGCGGCGCCGCCACGAAACGCAAAATCCTAGGAACTACAAAATAGTTGTGTATTGTACATGTGAGTAACGAAAAAGGAAACAAAGAAGAAAACTTCACATCAAAACTGGCTTGTGTGTGGGAAACGGAATAGCATGAAAGAAATCCATTGAATTGTTGGTTGACAATAAGGTTTTCCAAGCAATGTCTCACGAACACCAGAGCAGCCCGTCACGCCAAAAAGAATTAAAAACCTTCACTCCGTCACTAACGACAATGGCTTGAGACTAGTTTACTTTGCTGCTCAGCTCAGGTGCAAGTGGGGGTATGGAACAGAATGATATGCGGAGTTTTACGAAACTGTCTATGGCGTAAAAAATATAGCGCCTTTTTTCTGTAATGTGAAACGACCGTGATGAAAACTTGCTGACAGATAAAACAATGGTGGCCCAAGTCAAGAGAGCACTTCGAGGTATTGTTGAACGGTGGGAATGTAAGGGCAACAAACTGAATTCGAATCGACGACGACGAGCAGGCTGTGGAACCTCTAACGCTAGACTTGGTCAAAACAGCCATTAGAGGACTGAAGAAAAACAAGGCTGCTTGGAAGAACGAACTCCCGTCCGAGCTTCTCAGACACCAGACACGGTAGTGAGTAGCAGTCGTATTCAGTGCTGAAATGTCATTTCGACTTATCTAAATTCAACCCCGTCCAGCTTATTTTAGAAGCTCAATCTAAAAACATGACCAATTCTACAATAAAGTCACGGAAAAATCTCTTTTTTGAATATTTAAAGTAAATGTCACGGGCAATTGGGTTTTAAAATTAAAAATGTATTGATATTTTGATTTTGAGAGCAGATTTTTCTGAACTAGGGTCTTGTACCATTTGGGCAGGTGTACCTATTTTGGGCACTTGCCGCTATAACTAAGTCAATTTCAAACCGATTGATTTGAAATTGTGTATAGAGTTAGATACTGTACGTGCCTAACTATATACAAAATTTCAAATCAATCCGTTTTAAATTGACTTAGTTATTTTTTTCAGATTTTTAGAATTTTATTTTGGTACCTAAAATCAATTTCGAAGAGATTTTTCGAAATCACCATTTGACAGCTTGGCAACTGCTTGACAACTCTACCCAGTACAAAATGCGACGAGGGGTGATTCGACAAATCGCTCCCATACAAACTTCCAACTGATTTTTAAACAGGTTCCCGGACACCACAATTCATGAAAATTTGGATTTCTACTCAGTGTTGCATGCAGATTCAGAATATGGAATTATCTCAACTTATCTGATCATCGCTCAATCATCGCTACATCTTTTTTGAACATTAAAAAAAACCTTGTGTTTCAGGAATCCCCGGTCAACCAACTGAGATCTCTTTACCGATTTGGTTGCAGCCAAATTTCATGGATACTCACCGACAATCCAAGTGATTTAGATGATGCCGTTGATACTACAACGGCCTTCATCATGGAAGCTTTTGAAGAAGCCTACCCTCTGCGGTCTGTGAAGACCACAAGAGGAACCCCTTGGTGGAACTCTGATCTGGCGAAGCTCAGGAAACAATGTAGAAAGAGTTGGAACAGACGACGTTCGGGTGGATCGGAGGATTTCAGGACAGCTCGCAAGGCCTACCAGAAAGCTCTTCGGTCTGCTGGACGATCCGACTGGAAAAACCTTTGTACAAATGTTTCTAGTTTGAGTGAAGTCAGTCGGTTGAACAAAATTCTTGCAAAATCTAAGGATTTCTAAGTGAATGAACTTCGTTTACAAAATGGCGACTTCACTTCCTCTGATGAGGAAGTTTTGGAATGTCTATTCAGTACACGTTTCCCCGGATGTGTGGATATTACATTTTCGGATGAACCTGATGTCTTGTAGTTATGATTCTTTAGCTTCGGCTCGGAGTATAATATTCAACTATAGAATCGATTGAGTGGGCACTAAATAGCTCTGCTCCTTTCAAATCTCCTGGAGCAGATGGGACATATCCTATTTTGCTTCAGAAGGGGTTTGTTTATTTCAAACATGTTTTGAAAAAAACTACTTGTTTGCAGTTTTGCTACAGGGTATATTCCCAAATCCTGACAGGGTATTACTGTAAAATTTAATCAAAAAGATGGTCGAGCGTCGTAAGAGTTTCAGACCTAACAGTTTGACCTCTTTTCTTCTGAAATGCTTAGAACGCATTATCGATCATCACACCCGTGATGTTCATCTGGCCAACGTGCCTCTTCATGTGAACCAACATGCCAACACCAATCTGGAAAGTGCACTGTGACTCTTTTACACAAAGTTGTTAACGATATCGAGAAAGCAATCGCTTAAAAGCAATCCTGATTGGGTATTTTCTTATATATCGAGGGTACCTTTGACAACGTGCCTTTTAATGCCATATTGGAAGCTGCACGGTTTCATGGTATATCTCCAATGATTACCAATTGGATACACCAAATGCTCAAAAACCGACATCTCTTCTCGACAACATTGCGTCAAGCGGCGATTAGGAAATTGAGGAAATTATGGAGGCCTCAAAGCAGTGAATAAAAATTCAACCATCGCGCAACAATAATGACAATGTCGCAACCTGTATTTGTTGCGACAATCCACCCAATGCGACATAAGTTTGTCCCAACTTGAAAATAATAGGATAAACATCGTACACCACGAGTTTAGAGATGTTTAAACCTTGCATTGCGATTTTCGGACGGTAACATCGAGTCGGTAAGCACTGCAGCTCTGGTGAAGCTCTATCATCATACAGTTTCGACATTGGGTTAGTAATTATTGATTATTCACGAGTTGAAAAGTACGCAACAATTTCAGCTTCCGTTTTATCTGCAACAAAAAATTTCGAGATCATGTCATTATCAGTTACCAGCAGGGATAAAGAGTAATCGTCGCGCCTTTTTTGTTGCTTGTTTTGCGCCTCTTTTGTCTGACAATTCTCTTCACTGCCTCAAAGGGGAGTCTTATCACCACTTTTGTGGAATCTTGTAGCAGATACGCTATTGAGGCAACTCAATAACAGTGGGTTTCCTACGGTTTTGCCGACGACTATATAACATTGTTAATTGGTATGTGTGCATCAGCACCCTTTTCGACCTGATGCAAAACGCTCTTCAGGTAGTTGAGGGTTGGTGTCGCCAATATGGCCTTTCGGTTAATCCGAGTAAAAAACATCTATTGTTCTTTTCGCGGAAAAGCGAAACCGTAATGGTGTTCGACCTTTGTGTCTCTTTGATTCTGAAATCAATGTAACTGAACAGGTGAAGTACGTTGGAGTTATTCTTGATTCAAAGCTTTCCTGGACACCTCACACTGAGATCAGAATCAAAAAAGCTTGTATGGCCTTCGGACAATGCCGGCGTACCTTTGATACAACTTGGGATCTAAAACCCAAGTATATCAAATGGATTTACACAACTGTTGTTCGTCCAATATTGGCATATGGATGTCTTGTGTGGTGGCAAAAGAGCGAAGTGAGAACGATCCAATCAAAATTAGCCCATCTCCAAAGGATGTGCTTAATGGCGATGTCTGGAGCGTTCTCTTCAACTCCCACCTCCCACGGCAGCGCTCGAAGTTCTCTTTGACGTTGCCCCACTACACATTCATCTCAAACAAGAAGCACTTTCTTGCACTTATCGTCTACGGGTACTCGGTTTACTAGAGGAAACTCCTGTAAACCGCAGATCAACACACACCTCGTTGTTTCCACTTTTGGTGAATTGGGACAAAGTTGTCCTTGCTCCAAGTGATCTTAAAATTGCTTGTAATTGTCCATATAGAACATTTTCCACGAAATTCCCTTCCCGGGAAGAGTGGACATCTGGTTATCTGGAGAGAAGTATTTCAGAAGGCATCGTATGTTACACTGATGGCTCCCTTCTCGAAGGTCGAGCAGGTGCTGGTGTTTATTCTCGTGAGCTAAGGCTGCATCAGTCTTATTCACTTGGTAGACACTGCACCGTTTTTCAGGCCGAAATCTTTGCTCTTATGTGTGGAGTGCAATCAGCACTTCAGCAGCACGTAATGGACAAAGTAATATACTTCTGTTCAGATAGCCAGACTGCTATTAAAGCACTTGCTTCGGCCAACTCTAGTTCGAAGCTATAACTAACGCGCTTGTCGAACTCAAATCGAGGAGCTGAATTTAGCAAACGCTTTTCACCTTGTATGGATACCACCTGGTCATTCTTCCATCGCCGGAAATAAATTGGCTTAGCTCGCACTGGAGCATCACATGACTTCATTGGTCCTGAGCCAGCTATTCCGGTATCCAAGTGTTGGGTAAAGCTTCAGATTCACACCTGGGCTGCCACTCAGCACAAACAATATTGGAATATGCTGATTTATCGACCGTATTCTATTTATAACTTGATGATTTTGTGGCTATATCGGTCTCTTTCTACTCATAGTATAAGGGAGTAGAGATCAAAGTGGATAATGAAATGATAGATATGATAGAAGAGCTGTACCGCGCTAAGGACACACGAAAGTTCTACGAGAAGCTGAACCGCTCGCGCAGAGGCTTTGTGCCACAAGCCGACATGTGCCGAGATAATCACGGGAATATTCTCACGAGCGAGCGTGAGGTGGTCGAGAGGTGGCGGCAGCATTACTACGATGAGCACCTCAATGGTGATGTTGCAAGTATCGAAGGTGGCGTGGTAACAGATTTAGGAGTATGTGCACAGGACGAAAGACTTCCGGCCCCTGACCTTCAAGAGATTGAGGAGGAGGTTGGCCGGTTGAAAAACAACAAAGCCGCTGGAGCAGATCAACTACCAAGCGAGCTTCTAAAATACGGTGGAGAAGCACTGGTGAGAGCACTACACTGGGTCATTACCAAGATTTGGGAGGAGGAAGTATTACCGGAGGAATGGATGGAAGGTATCGTGTGTCCCATCTACAAAAAGGGCGACAAGTTGGATTGCGGGAACTATCGCGCGATCACACTGCTGAGCGCTGCCTACAAGGTACTCTCCCAAATTTTATGCCGCCGTCTATCACCGATTGCAAGAGAGTTCGTGGGGCAATATCAGGCTGGATTCATGGGTGAACGCGCTACAACGGATCAGATGTTCGCCATCCGCCAGGTGTTGCAGAAATGCCGCGAATACAACGTGCCCACACATCACTTGTTCATCGATTTCAAATCGGCGTATGATACAATCGATCGAGAACAGCTATGGCAGTTTATGCACGAATACGGATTCCCGGATAAACTGATACGGTTGATCAAGGCGACGATGGATCGAGTGATGTGCGTAGTTCGAGTATCAGGGACACTCTCGAGTCCCTTCGAATCTCGCAGAGGGTTACGGCAAGGTGATGGTCTTTCGTGCTTGCTGTTCAACATTGCTTTGGAAGGTGTAATACGAAGAGCGGGGATAAACACGAGTGGGACGATTTTCACGAAGTCCGTTCAGCTGCTTGGTTTCGCCGATGATATTGATATTATTGCTCGTAAATTTGAGACGATGGCGGAAACGTACATCCGACTAAAGAGTGAAGCCAGGCGAATCGGATTAGTCATTAATGTGTCGAAGACAAAGTACATGATGGCAAAGGGCTCCAGGGAGGAATCACCGCGCCCGCCACCCCGAATTCATATCGACGGTGATGAAATCGAGGCGGTTGAAGAATTCGTGTACTTGGGCTCACTGGTGACCGACGACAACGACACCAGCAGAGAAATTCAGAGGCGCATTGTGGCAGGAAATCGTGCCTACTTTGGACTCCGCAGAACTCTACGATCGAATAAAGTTCGCCGTAACACGAAGTTAACCATCTACAAAACGTTGATTAGACCGGTCGTCCTCTATGGGCACGAAACATGGACCCTACGTGCAGAGGATTAACGCGCCCTTGGAGTTTTCGAACGGAAGGTGTTGCGTACCATCTACGGCGGAGTGTAGATGGAAGACGGGACTTGGAGAAGGCGAATGAACCACGAGCTGCATCAGCTGCTGGGAGAACCAACCATCGTCCATACCGCGAAAATCGGGAGGCTACGGTGGGCGGGTCACGTCATCAGGATGTCGGATAGCAACCCGACTAAAATGGTTCTCGAGAGTCATCCGACCGGTACAAGAAGACGTGGAGCGCAGCGAGCTAGGTGGGTCGACCAAGTGGAGGACGATCTGCGGACCCTTCGCAGAGTGCGGAACTGGAGACAAACAGCCATGGACCGAGTGGAATGGAGGCGGCTACTATGTACAGCAGAGGCCACCCCGGCCTTAGCCTGACCGGTAAGTAAGTATCTCTACGAATGGCGAAGTATCTAACTAATCCGTCAAAGCAGAATTGCAGCATGCTGGTCAAAGCATTGACTGGCCACTGCCGACTCAGCTATCACATGGCGAATATTCAGCAAGCTGATTCATTTGTAAGTGATAGCTGTGAATCCGATTATAAAACTTCGTATCATTTGATATGAAACTGTCCAGTTTTCGCGCAACTGCGTTCCGAGTACTCGGTAAACACTTATTATGTGAAACTGACTTCAGAAACCTGAATCTTCGGGATGTTCTGTTGTTCTTAACCCGCTGTGGTAAAGAGCTAAAGACTCTCTTCTCCTCACGCTTTATGTGTTACATTAGCGTGGGTCATCGGAACCGTTTTCTCAGATCCAAGCTTTTTTGGTTCCGTTTCGGGTCCTGAGTATCTGTGCAAAATTTGAGCACGATCGGTTGCGTCTACAATTTGCGCATTGCAATTGAAATTTGTATGGGATTTTGTATGGGAAAATATATTTTTTTTTGCATTTTAGCCATAAGTTGAAAAAGTTTGCCTGAAACTTTTTAACTGATACTGTAAAATGATAGCCTAGGATGTTCTGAAAAACTTTGTTGAAGACCGCAAAGCGATCCGATGCTTGTGAAAATAGTTATAACCAACGAATCGCATGCATGTGTTTATGTTTTAACATGTAAAGGAATAACAATCGCAACAAAATCATGCTGTTTCGCCAAGCAATGCCAACGCTATAACTTTTTTCATAAGCGTCAGATCACTTCGCGGTCTTCATCAAAGTTTTTCTGGATACCCTAAGCTATGTTTTCACTTTATCGATTACACGGTTTTAGATAAAATTGAGCTTGTTATGAGAGAAATGCAAAAAAAGTGTGTTTTCCCATGTAAAACCTCATACAAACTTCAAACGCGATGCCCAAAACGTAGACATAACCGATCGTGCCCAAATTTTGCACACTTATTTAAGTCCTGAAATGGGATCAAAAAAGCTTTGATCTGATGGGATACCATTGAATTTTTCATTTTTCCATATAAACGATGACCCACTCTAGTGTTACATATTACAGTGCTCTTTACAGGACGCTAGGTGAACCCATTGTGGTATATACGCCTGTGCGTGTATGACGATCCTATTTACAGGTTAAGGTGTCATTTTCCCTGTCCCTTCCTTTTTTCCTTCCCTTCTCCCTCAGGTAAATGATGAATAGGCTCGTGTTCATGACGAAGGCACAAATTTGCCAAATAGAGGAGAACGTGCCTGGAGCCGACCTACTGATACCTGATGATCCAAGGATGGGATCATTCATTTGAAATCTTTTTAATTTGTAATTTGTAAGTTTATTTCTACGATAGCCTGTCAGTGTACAAACTTTAAATCAGGTCAAGGAATCGAACATTTACATGCATTTGTTATTAAGTCGCTTCAGAAACATCTTATTAGAATACATACATGTTTTACCTGAAACTTTGTCGAAGGATATACTGGTGCAGCGTTAGGCTATAGAATAGAACAAACAACTCTCCACGGCGTGTACGTAATTTACATTCATAGCGTGAAGAATTGCCTCTCCAGCTCTCTCATAGCTTTACTATGTGTGTGCGACCATCTTGTTATTTGGCAAACTTCCAGATAGTATGATTCTAAATTGAGACAGTAGCAAGTGAATGATCCCATCTTTGCCACATCCACAAATTTACCAACCAGTCCTTGCAGAATAATCGTATGTTTACCGTTTTGATATTGTCCCTTGCGCGTTGCACTAATAGACAATGATGATATGCTCAAGCGATTGTAATATGAGAATGAGCTTCACTTTGCAGTTTATGTGTGCCAACACTGGCAGCAACCCGAAAGGAATTTCGGATCCAGCAATTAGAAGTCACGCATATGTCCGAGAGATGTGTTTTTCAAATCTTCCTAAAAATAGCAACAAACTTATCTCCCTTGTTCCTAGTTACCTTCTTGCCTTCCTCGCTACTATCAAGCAGTTTTTCCGATAGCAAATCCGCTTTTACCTCATCTTCGGTCAACCGCTCGAAAGCCGGATGCTGTTCGATGTGCTTGCACATCCACTCGTGCAGATCTTTCACATCCGTGACCGTATAAATCAACCCGCCCTGCCGCAACACATAGCTGTACTCACTCAGCAGCGCCGAATTGATGATCCTCCACTTGTGCTTGGCCTTCTTGAAGTGTGGATCCGGATAGAGGAAGAACATCTTCTCCAGCTGTCCCTTGTGGAAGAAGTTGGTCAGGTACTTCATGGCATTCGTGCGGATGCAAGCGATGTTGCCGTACTGGCCGTCGTTCAACTTCCGCAGCGCCTGCACTCGATCCATCACGTAGTCCGATACTTTGACTCGGATTTCCATTCCAACGGCAAATTTGTCCGGAAACATTTCTCCCAGTGTCACCAGGAATCCACCGTAGCCGCAACCGATGTCGGCAAACACTACCCGTTGGTCGCCAATTGATGGATAGTGCTGGGACCAGTCATAATCATCCGGATGAGCTGGACTGCAGGGGGAAAGTTCGAATAACATTCAAATATATGTATGATGGACTTATACGTTTGCAACTAGGTAGGTACTTACTAATCGAATGTATGATCTGCGATGGGGTTCGAATGCGCACGCTGCCGATAGAATCGTTTCTGCGGCAGTTTCGCTGGAGCTGACGAGGCTTCCACCGGGGCCGCCTTAATTGGCTCCTCTACTTCCATGTTTCAATAAATTACAGACAGTAAAATTACTTGTTAGATCTAAATTTTTAGGAAATTCTTGAAAATTTGAAACCGCGCACCGCGACGGTAGCACACACGTTGATTTTTTGTTTATTATTTTGACATTTCAGATTTTGTTTTCCAATGCGCAACAAGGGGCACACCGATGCACAGCGTACCTCAGCGCACCTGCTTACGGATCTTGGTCGTACGGTTGTCGCACACCCAAGAGGCGCAACCAAACTTGTTTCGTTTTTTTGTAAATCCCCAATTAAATTTTATCTGATGCATTGTTTACGATACTCGGAGATACTATGCTCGGTTTACGATCCAGAAACAAACATTGAAAATCGGCAAATCAAATGTTTTCCTCAGCTCTGCGTCTTTTAATTTTAGCGTGCGTGTTTGTTTGATGACGCGTCGCAAGGCGCTCATAGAGCTTGCTGACGTTTATTCACCTTTCTCTTTCAAACATGTAGGCGGAATAGGATTTGTTGTCATCAGGAAAGGTTTCCCGATGAAAACAAATCCTATCCCGCCTGCATGCTTGAAAAAGAGAGGTGAATAAACGTCAGCAAGCTCTATGGCGGAACTGCTAGTGGTGCGTTGGGTGCTGGCGGCGTCGAGCGATGTGCTGCCTGCCTGCTGCCAGATGGGTGGGGGATGAAATTATGGGCAACCATGCGTGTCCATCATGGAAAATGGAAACACACATGTGATACCTGAATCACTGTACAATTTCGCTTCACAGAAAAAAACTGTTGTGTAATATTACATCCGAACTGCTGCAACCCGATCAATACGTCGGTTGCATGAATATTACCTCGGACGATGTACACATAAGAACCAAAGATTTTACATCAAAACGATGTATGTAATCGTATATAGGAATCGTGATTGATTATTTAGTACATCGGAAAGAATTACATCGGGCGGGTTGCATTTATTTTTTGCTGTGTTGTAATGAATGCCACACTGATACCTAATACTAGTAATACTCTTCGATCAATTTAGAATTTTCTTGATACTGTGTACCGTTGTACGTGTATCACACTCGTATCGCATCCACTGTCTATCCGGGGTCGTCGCATTATCTTGATGAGAGCACATGGCTGTTGCCGAAGGTTAATAATACACTAGATTATCCTTCCTTGACATTTTTGGCTGGCGTAAAATTACTAAGAGAATCCATCTCCTCGTTGATTCTGAACCGTTTTCCAAATTGTTTGGAATCAAAATGACTGATGGTTCTAGTTTCTATATCTGGAACAAAAAAATGTCATTGGCCATGCCATTGTGATAGTGCGCATGCGAAATTCATTTTGACATACCAAATTTTGCGAATTTACACAATAAGTTCAATGAAGATAGCCTTCATTGCATTTTTCTTCCCGTTGGCCACATTCTGGGATCTTTCGGCCATCTGGCTCCCTCGGTGAAGTGATCATTTTTTGGTCAGGATGCCTAGGATTCTTTCAATGATAGGCTATGTATGTGTAGACTAGATTAGACTAGACTACAGGGGGTGGCCAAAATGTTTGGGATAGGTAACTTTTTTTTCTCTCACTTAAAAATTCATCATGCTGTAACTTTTCATAGAGTGCATCAAACAATCTCAAATTTTGACAGTTTGTCAACCTATTACATATGCATCATTTGTACAAATTTGAGCTCGATAGGCTAATCTTGCGCGAAGCTAGATTTATTTTCGTAGAACACTGTTTTAGCTAACTTATTTTTGAACTGTCATATTTCGGAAACCAGTTAACCAAATTAAATTAAATTTTGAACGTTATGCGTTGATCGTCTTCAGTAAGCCTTGTGGTCAAGACTTTGGATCGCCAATCTGGAAGCGATGGGTTCGATTCCTGTTCCGGTCAATAAAATTTTCTCGACTTCCTGGGCATAGTGTATCATTGTTCTTGCTAAACAATGTACAAATTCATGCAATGACAGGCAAAGAAAGTCCTTCGATTAAATAATAATTGAAAGAAATCCAACAACGTTAAATTGTTTCTGCTTGTCTATGTGTGTATATCTGTCAAATACTACCTATAGAGTTTGTCATCAAGAGTGTAAATTGATAATTTGAGAGTATATTTTGTTGTTCTCTGCTGTGCATGTATCGCTTCTGTAAGGAGTAACGTTGAGCACATAGTGGCTGAGGTGCGATGCAAAGAGATAAGATATCGGATAAGCGTCGAAGCACACTCTGTGGAAACTATATGCAGAACGCATGAACCTCACATAGCAGATGAGTTGCGATGAGTGCGGAGATGCGATGGAGCTGCTTCGACGCATGTGATCGCAAGAGAACGCAAGAGAATGCTTGTCGGGTATGGATTTTATGATTGCGCTCGTTGTGTATGTAAAGCAATGCGGATTTAATGTGTTGGGAATGCTAGTAGGTAATATAAAATGCGTTAATATGTTGTTGTTTTTAAACATAACTCAATGCTTTTTCACATGACATTTTGATGGACCGGACGTAATAAAAATTTATCCTATTGTCTATCGATCACTATGTAAAATAACATATTTCATTGTATATAAAATAGTATTCCATCAAATCGTTTAAGTTTTTTACAGCATAATTTTGTTATGATATGTGTATAAGAAAACATTTTATTTTCTCTGTTCGGGATTTGAATCAAGTGATTAATGTTTGATATAATCGTTTGTCCAGTGCATGTTATTCATGTGCAAGTTAGAAAGTTTAAGGTTTTATGGTATTCAACTTAATTGCTAAAACGATTCTGATTGAAAAGTTCTGCTTTTTTCTTTGTCAGGCAAAACTAGATCCCTTAACGAAAATAGTGTGACATCTCGATTGATACTCTTTTACCTAATATAAGGACTGTATCGTTAATTATGAGTACACCTGAAAATTGCTGTATCTGAAAATGTTTTATTTGTTTTGTAAATTAAATTCAATTACATTGTTTATTGACCATCAGAAAAGCCCATGGTATCATTTTATATTTAATTTTTCGTGGATCTTGCCATCTCTCGCACCTTCTTCTTGGTGTTCTTCATAACCCGAGCAGAAGGGCATACCTTACAAATACCATGTGAAGAGCAACATGTGCTCTAATACCTAAAATTGTTATTGCTGCGTTATTCTACAAAATGTTATGAGAACATCACAGTAACAGTTGGAGGTATTTGAGCAGAGTTTGGTATTGATGTAGTATTTGTTGGTTTAGCAGTGAAAATAATCAAAGAACAAGGTTTGCGTTTAACCTTTTGGAGCCGATTTTTTTCGCCGCTGTCGACGCAACCTCGCTGGTGTGGAACACGTTTGCTATGCTCGATTTCATCGCCGGGGTCATATATGACCCCTCCGGCTCCAAAGGGTTAAATCATGAAGTCATCGAACAAATGAAACATTCAATAACAAGAAATGTTATTAATTTGTTATTCAATAACTATGGAATAACAAATACAGCACTTGAAATTTTAGGTATGCATGCATTATTGAAATAACAATATTTGTTATTTACTAGGTGTTATTTATACAGCATTTTGGTATTCGGTTTTGTTATTTTGCCTCTTATTACCACCTAATGAAGGACATATCAAGGTATGGTAGTATTTAAGATAAATACCTTGATATGTTATTCACTTGTTTTTTTCTTCTGCTCGGGAAGGTTTTGGACAACCGTTCCATCGATGGTTTTGCTTGGGTTGGCCCAGTTTTTCTTGAATTTGATGACGTCCTCTGCTCCTCTATCCTTTTGTCGTAGTTTCCTTTTCATCAAAGCCAAATACTTCTTAATGTGCCTAATTTGCGGGCAATTTGAAGGGCGCATTGGCTTTTCCACAAATTTTACATTGTTTTCTTTATACCAGTCAAAGGTGTCACGCGCATAGTGGCAGGATGCCATATCCGATCAAAATAATGTAGGACCTTTGTGCTTTCAGATGAGTGGCAGAATTGGTTTCTGGAGGCATTCCTTCCGGTATATTTCGACGTTCATACTTGGGACGGTGAAGGTGACGATTTCGACAAATTGCTTGCCAAACTAATACATTTTCCCAACTTTTTTTGCAAAAAATCGATTTCTCCAAATTCGGAACATCAGTGCCACGCTTCACAGTGAAAAACTGTGCCCCTGGAAGTGCCTTGTTGTCCAATATGACATACGTTTCATCATCCATGATTATGCACATGTAATTTTTGCTCAAAACATCGTCGTACAGTTTCCGAGCCCGAGTTTTCACATAATACGCCAGAATTTGACTGTTTTTTGGACATTTCTGTTTTGGGTAAGTCTTCAGGGAATTACGCTCCTTCGCGCGCTGAACCATACCAATAGTCGTTCCACACTTTTTTGAGCAATCTATGATGAATACCTCCTTTTTTCTTTTGAAGATTTTGCAAATTTTGCTGTCCAAATTTGATTTGGACGCACCTGGTTTTCTGTCGCGTCCGGGTGAGTTTATCAGTGTGTTATGCATACCGAATCGTTTGACAGCATTTTGGACAGAAAAAAACGCTAACACCTCCAACTTTTGCTAATTTTCTTAGCGATAATCATTTTTCATAGCAGTACCTGGTCACAATCGATTTTCGCTTCTCATCCGTAAAAACTCGTGTTGCTCCACTTGAGGAAAAACTTTAACTTTTAATGAAGGTTATTGTCGTAACGAAAGATGATTGCTTAATGCCACATCTGATCGATACTCCAATAGAAACCAGACTGACTGCCTTCTACAAATCCCGAGTCCACGAACCCCTACATTCGAACCATCTCGGTTCCATCTCGAAACTCCCTTCCTCTCTCTCACACCAATACGATTCTCCTCGCACCACGGTGGCATCGAATGAATGCCCTCCTGGCTGCATTCTCTCGCTTTCAACCGACTCAAACTTTCGTTCAGTTCTCGTTCATTATTACTGTTCACACGCTGGTTCGCATAGGGGTGTTCTAAACAGCGTGTTTGAATATCAATACACACATAATTAATTTTAATCATTTAACTCATCGATCCGACCATAACCACTACAGTTATCTTTTGTTTACAACGCTAGCAACACATAAACACACATCAGTTAATACAGGGCCTCAAAGATGTACACATAATTAACGATACATTCCTTATGATGAATATTGTGTACTTATTAGAGACATCTTTTCTCGTAGATATCGCCGAAAATTTTGTAATAAAAAAAACTTTACCCTTAAATAATCCATACTTGCCGAATTTTTGTTTCTTTTTGCCGAGGTCAGCACAATCGAGTAATATTTTAATGCCGAAAATCAGTACAACAGTCTCATATTGATTTAAATCGAAATCAACACTTAGATAGCCCAGTTCGTGTTATACATTCATTTCTCAAATAATTAATTCAATAATCTCAATCTTGTACAGTTACACCAGATTTTTTTTGAACTGGTCGGTTTTCGCTATTGCAACAGGATCAAAACTGACTAAGTTATAGCAAAAAAAACGACCCGCGCAAAACAAAAAGCGGGTGCATTTTATCTTTCCGCTCTTATAGATGAAACAATCATTTCACTACCCACATCCAAAGAAGCGCTTCAACATACAAGCGACTTCATCGATCAAATCACGCGAGTCGTTGATGCGCACGAAATAGGCGAAAAAGGATGTGAAAACAACATGCGCACCCTCATTGAAAACCTCATGCACTATGGCCTATCAAACATCCCTCTTCTCATCTCATAACTTATCGCATCCGATCGCATCTCACCTTACTCACTATGGTCACAGCCTTATCGCAGCATAATCGATCGCGTTCGCTATGGGCCTTTTCATTTGACGTCTTAAATCAGCTGATGAGCCATTTTACGAGACGTTTTGGATCAGCTGATCGCTCATTTCATGAATGAAAATTTGACAGGAGGTTGCGCCCAAGCCCGTGAGTGTTAATATCAATATCAACACTGTAGTCGTTTCGTAAAATAGACTATTGTTCGGGCGTTTGACAGTTCTTCTATGAAGATGACACGTTCTTGTTAGCAGCTGTTGTTCAAGCTTTGTAAACAAATGCATGCACGGATCTGTCACATGAAAAGGCCTATTGTCTCGTACGAAAATGGAACCAATAGAGGCATGGATGTTAAAAATCATCCTTCATATATTTACTCAACAATAACTGCAAACTTCGTCACATTACGTGTCGGGAAAATTTTTCATAAATTTTGTATTAATTGAATAAAACGTTCCCGTACTTTTGTACAGTCCGCCACCTTACGGTGCTGGCCACACTGATATGATCCGTAATTATGCTTCAGTATTTTTCAGGGGACCCGCATGCGGCAAGGTAGGCCTACTGCTCATCTTTTGCGAGTGTGTTAGTGTGACTGGCAACGCGACCAGAAGCCTGGTCGAATCCTGCTTGGAAATCGGTTTGTTTTGTCGATGGGGATGGCCCGCGAAATCGCATTGTGTTGTTTGGGAAGGCCCGCTCGATGCATGTTAGGTAGGCGTAGTTTGTTCGAGTTTGACGTGCCTGCACCCTCCCTGGTATTTTTCCCAAGTTTCCCAGCAAGAAACGTTAGGCTTACGTGAGACTAATGTAAGACAAACCGGTGAGACAGTTAGGCTAACAAAATCCCTCACGTTAGGCTCAGGTTCGACAAAATTCAGGCTAATATGACACACTTTTGTTAGGCATATTTTCGAGCTCGACCCTTTGTTAGGTATGTTTTGGCTAACGTGAGCCTAATGTTAGACATTTTTCGCTCTGGGCTGTTAGACGCCGGTTAGGGATTATTTTTATGCTGGTTTATTTACATCTAGCTGTCATCCGCAGTGGAAGTAAAGTTGTGGTAGTGAACATGGTTGGATTTTCACTACCACAACTTCACTTCTACTGTGGATGGCAGCTAGATGTAAATAAACCAGCATTGAAAATAATAATCCTTAATAAATAAAATAAAGCTCAAAGCAAAAAGGCCCGACGTTTAGCAAGTTGTGAAAGATAATAATGGTAAGTGATATGGATTAGCAAATCGCTCAAGAATTGCCTTTAGAATTCCTCCAGAGAATATCATAATAACCTTCGTTTTTTCAATTCCCCCACAGGTTCATTCGTGAAATTAGTCCCATTACAGTTTCTGCCAGAATTCCCGGTTTGTAGCATTTTCAGGGTTGTTACAACAGCGCGGATTTCGCGAATTTCGCGGATTTCGCGATTTTCGCGGATTTGGCGCGGATTTACCCATGGAATTTGGCCCTCGCGCGGATTTAGCGCGGAATTGATTTTTGTAGTGTGTATAGCTATATAATTGAAAGATTATCGACACTTGATAATAAAATTATGAAATGTGTTTGTTTAAATTGCCAGGATTGGATATAGTAGTAGGTAGGCGATATATTTCAAAAATATGTTGAACTAGCTGTCTCCGACAAACTTTGCGTTTTTAACGTTTCAAGTCCAAGTCACAAAGCCGAAGAATCGGACGTTTCGCTCACGAGTTATGCGTGGTCCTACGTATGTCATTGCATTTATATATACAGTGTCTTACAACACAATACGACCACCTGTCATTTTTTATACAAAATGGCCAAGTTTGATGATATGGTACTCGGTTTTTAGTGAGCCGATATGGCTGAAATTTTGGCAACCGACATGAATTCACGGGAAATTTGAATTGTATTGAATTGATTGAGTTCTGTTCACTACTTCCAAAGTTACAGATATACGAAACGACAAAACAATAGGACCACTTTCAGGTTGCCTTTACCAAAGGATATATCAGAGTATCTGATGTTCGGTGATTGACATACTACCGTCTGACCCCGTTGGTTCGACACGTTTTAATACGACATTTTTTAATTCGTACCCCGCTTATTCGACAAGTGTCGAATTAAAAAGTGTTCAAATGTCACAGCGATGTACACTGTAAATGCAAAACAGTTTGATATTGCGCTTATACTCGCACCGCAGCAGCTCCTCTTGCGGCCGCTAATTCCGAAAGTTCTGAATTGGTGCTATTCAACACCGAAACCGCCTGGAGACCTACCGAAATGAACTGAGGATGGCAACAATCGTAGAAAGAATGAGCTTTTCACTCGCACCACTGCAATATCTGATGAAATTATGTTTCACAACAAATCCGGAAATCAAAACAAAAACAAAAATAGAGTTCCCAAATTTCAATGAGCATGGTGGTGTAGGGTGACCAGTTTGTCGAATTAAAAGTTTACCCCGGTTATTTGACAACAGTCGGTGTCGTATTAACGGGGTAATACGGTAGTACAATTGAGGATGCCATTTAACTCCTTCGGGACGACTTTTTTCACCAACCTCGCCGTTGTAGAACGCGTCAGCGAGGTGCAAATGACCCAACCGTCCTGAAAAGGTTAAACTTGGGGACATTTTTATTGAATTGACCACAAATAACCATCATAACAGTCTGGTGTTATTGTTTGATCGCACCGTATATCTGTAACTTTGGAAGTAGTGAACAGAACTCAATCAATTCAATACAATTCAAATTTCCCGTGAATTCATGTCGGTTGCCAAAATTTCAGCCAAATCGGCTCACCAAAAACCTAGTACCATATCGTCAAACTTGGGCATTTTGTATGACATAAAACCGGTGGTCTTATTGTTTAGTCCGAACAAAAAAAAAACACAAAGCAAGCGAAACTTTGGGACTGGTTTCTGTTTTCTCGAATTTCTTTGGGCGGATTTTGGAGCGGACGAATGTGCTTGAGAAGGCGCTGTGTGCTAGTGAAGAATTTAGAGCAAGTTTTTATTTTGGTTTGCAATATTTTTTTTACAATTTACATCAGTTCTTCAAAATATTTCTGTGAAGAAGTTGTGCAACAATTCCTCCAATATTTCTATTACGGGTATGTTATGTATCTAAATTCAACTGTCAAAGAACACAAGTTTCTCAAAAAAAAAATCAAATTTGTTACCAGGAAATCAATTTATCAGAAGCCGAAAGACTAGTTCCGAAAAAATCTGCCCGAATTACCGGTACAATTTTAAAAGTCACTTGCTATATATTTTTAAAAGAGATTTCTAGATATATGCCTAGTTTATTTCGGGAAAAAATCAGTTAAGAGGAATCTAAGAAAAAAAAAATGAAAAAGGCATATAAATCATTGCAAGAATTGTTACTGAAAACTTTAGCGAAAATTTCTGGGGAATCTCTGCAGGAATTCCTGGATATATTACTGCAGGAATTGTTAGAGAAACTCCTAATAAAACCAGGTAAACCCTGTAAGAAGTTCATTGGATTCTAGCAAGTAAACTTTTCAAATTTTCAACATTGTCCTTCTAGGATTTTCCCAGTGATAACTCATTGTAAGGGATGTTTTCCAGGTATTCTCCTGAGAAAATTCCTCACTGAAGATTCATTCAAGAATTGCTAAGGCATTACTCAAAAAAATCCAAGTGATTTTATAAGATTTTTTTAGGATACTCTCAAATTAAAATTCTCTAATTGGTTTTAAAAATTCTTCTAAAAAATTTTAATTCGGGAACTTCTCCAAAAATATTCAGAAATACTTAAAGAAAGTCTCCACGCTCTGTTTATTTCAAAGTTTTTTATTTACAGAAACATATTTATTCATTTCAGTTCCCTTTAAAATTTCTCTAGTTTTTTTATATTTTTCCCACGAATCCAGTACCTAGTTCTGGGCATGTTTCTCCTGAGATTTTGTCTAACGAACTCTTACCAAAAATTGATTAAAATATATTTGAGAGATGGTTTTAGCGAAAAAAAATCGGAGTTTTGCAGAAATGTCTTCAATTTCAAGCAGAAAGCTTGCAAAAATCGAAATGAGTTGCGTTGATTTACAAATCAAAAGTTCATTCTTCATCAAGCACTCAACTAGTCCATTCCAGTTTAATGGATTTCTTCAGTAACGCGCGTAAAGTAAAAAAACCCTAATTAATCCACCTAGCGGTGATGGTGCCTTTCTCGTGCTTTAAAATATCCTTTCAACAAAACTCGAGCGACATGTTGATGGCTTTGACATAAATACAAAATGAAAACTGCTTGCTAAATCTACTCAATATGGATACATTTTATATTAGCATAACATTCAATATTCAGAAAATATAAGACAACCATCCAAAACTCAAACCAAACAAGTGTCATGAAGCCGCAAAATTTTGAAACGTCATTTTAGATTTTCCGATCATCATTTTATGACTCCGGATATCTACCCCAACTAAACTAACCGCCATCTTGAACATTGAGACACCATCTTGGATGTTCTGGTATTCATTTTTGGACTCTGCACCTAAAATTACATAAAATAGTCGCCGTATTGAATTTTGGCATGTCGTTTATGATTTTCTGGTTACCAGTTTTGGACGAAGACCGGCATTCTTCCCCATTCAAACTATAGTCATATTGCAGACCTTGTGAAACAGCGCACAGCTTGGATTTTCTGATTACAAATTTTGAATTCTGGACATATTTCCATACAAAATATGCCCATAATGCAAGAATTAAAAATCCTATAAAATAGGCACTAACTTGAATACTGGGCCATTATTTTGGACTTTGGACCGCTATCTTGGATACTCTGGTGGACTCCGAACATATTTTCCATACCAAATAAACTTATTTTACATAGTTTTAGAGCTCAAAATTCCTTAAAATAGCCACCATCTTCTGTTGACGCGATCAAATTCTTATTTTTCCATTCAACTTTGACCCATCCTGCTATAAAGTTACACCTTAGGAATCTGAAATGAAACAATTTGATGAGATCGCTTTAGTTTTGTCTATGTTTTGTTCTCATATATGAGAACTTAGACCTATTCGTCACTGTTGTACAAACCTAATGTTTATCAGGCCATTAAGGTGAAACATCAAGAAATCCCATTGCAATTTTTCATACTAACTTTAGAGGCACAAATCTGACGAACAAAGCATCGAGCCAAGCCGCACTTATTTTTCCTGGCTTTGCTCACTTGCAAAAAGAGGCAGCTTTTACAAATCGAGAGCATTTGTTAACGAATTTTCAAGATTGGTGCTCTTGAAAACGTGAAAAGGGGACCAAGTCGGCCATTGTGGCAGCCATGTTTGTATTCTTTGAAGTTTCTCCTTAAACAAAGCCACGATTTAATTTTTCACATGAACGTTGGTTCTGCTACACAACAGCTAGTCTCTATTGTGATCTAAGGCTATTTTCTTGTTAACCGTTCATTAGATTATCAAAAAATCTGCGATCTGATGTGTCGTTCATTTTTATATTTGGTAATTTCCGGTGGGATAGCCGGATCTGATTCCATGAGTCATGGACCATGGCACTACCGGTTGTCCCAATTATGGTCTGAGAATATTTTATTGCTATTTATTCACCTTTACCTAATCACCGCGATTTGACATATCGCATGAATGGGTTTGCTTCACTTTTACTTCTAACCACTTTCGAAGCCACAGCTGAACCCGCAACACTATCGAGAATCTAATGTGGTCTGACCCTATTTTTCCATCAGGTTGTCGATAAGTCGTGATCAGTCTTGTTAGAGATCACAGTCATTTGAACCTTTTCGTCGATATTCGGCCTCCTTTGTCTCTGACTTTCGCAACACAAGCAATCAAACTACTGTTCGAAACAAAAATATCAAACGAATGCACTTCACCACGATAGCGGCTTCGGGAGACGGTTCGGCTTTTGTTATTCCTGTCTTCTTCCATAATTAGAGCTATGTTGCCCATCTGTGTGCCGTATTCAATGCAACATGCAATAATAAACTAATATTTACATTCATAATCGAAATTGGCTGAAAATCTATGCGTAAAGCTAGAATTAGACACATGTCATCGTGTCAGATGACATTGATTTGACCCTTTCTTATGTTTATTGATCTTCGTTCTACTGCTCGTGTTGTGTGTAGGTAAGAGGTAACGATAGCGCACGAAAGTAAAAAAAGTCGACTGACACCCGACTGCGGCAACGAAATGAAGGTAGTAAAAAGTGTGGAATGTTTACAAGACTGGTCGTGATTTGATGTACCGCATCCATGGGTTTGATTAAATTTTACATTTTACTACCCGGATCTGATTCCGGGTAACTACCGGCTGAACCAAATATGGTCTAACATTATTGTCTTGTTAACTGCTCATCGGTTAACCAAAAACGCTGCAAATTGAAGGTGTCACATGCAGGGTTTGACAATTTCGACGGGACTCTCGGAACCAATTCCGGAACACTACCAGTTGTCTTTAGTGTGACGTAAGGCTATTTTCTAGCTAACTGTTTATCAGGTTATCGCAAAAGCCACGATTTGATGTGTCACATGCCTGGATTTGGTTTACTTTTACATTTGGCCTCTTTCGGCCACTCAAAACCGATTCCGAAACACTTGCTGGCCGTTCATTAGGTAATCTAAAAAGCCGCTATTTGATGTGACGCATGTACGGGTTTGTTTCTCTTTCAGATTTAATCACTTCGGCGGGAACCCCGGAACGGGTTCCGGAACACTACTGGTTCAGATATGGTCTGAGATGATTTTCCTGCTCATTATCCATCAGGTCATCGAAAATGCCGTGGTTTGATGTGCCGCATGCATGGGTTTGGTTCAATTGTATATTTGGCCACTTCCAGCGGGACGCCTAGAACCGGTTCCGGAACACTACCGGTTTAGATATGGTCTGAGATCATTTTCCTGCTCATTATCCATCAGGTCATCGAAAATGCCGTGGTTTGATGTGCCGCATGCATGGGTTTGGTACAATTGTATATTTGGCCACTTCCAGCGGGACGCCCAGAACCGGTTCGGGAACACTACCGGTTCAGATATGGTCTGAGACTATTTTCCTGCTTACCGCTCATCAGGTTATCGAAAATGCCGTGGTTTGATGTGTCTCATGCATGGGTTTGGTACACTTTGATATTTGCCACTTCCGGCGGGACACCCGGAACCGGTTCCGGAACACTGCCGGTTCAGATATGGTCTTAGACTATTTTTATGCTTACCGCTCATCAGGTTATCGAAAATGCCGTGGTTTGATGTGTCGCATGCATAGGTTTGATGCATTTTCATATCTGGTCCCTTCCTGGGGTACCGTTCCGGAACACCTAAATGGCCATATCTCCGTAACGGCTAAACCGATCCGAACCATTTTCAATAGGAAACAATGGGACCAGATTCCGCGTCGAATGAACCATCGGTCATTGAAATCGGATGAGGTTTACTGCCAAAAAGTGATGTGAGTTTTTTTGTACACACACATACAGACACACACACACACGCACACACATACACACACACAGACATCGCCTCAATTCGTCGAGCTGAGTCGATTGGTATATGTGATTTGAACCTCCGGGCCTTCTATCAAAAAGTCATTTTTGGAGTGAACATATAGCCTTTCCAGTACACTTAGTGTACGAGAAAGGCAAAAAACACAAATTTATCTTCACACTCTCGCGGATTTGGCGCGAATTTGATTCCAGAATCGCGCGGATTTGGCGCGGATTTAAGTTTAACTCGCGCGGATTTGGCGCGGATTTTTTTCCACCCTTCTCGTAACAACCCTGCATTTTCTTCGCTGCAATTTGCGCGCATTTTCACGGTTTTCGCTGCGGCAAGGATAGCCAACCGTACGTTGAAGGACAGGAAAGTTCCCGACACCAATCCGTAGTATCTACGTTTCAGATACTGGAAGGAACAATGTTTCGCCCTGACGGCGGAATTGCTGGTGGATGGACATTCGCTTTCTGTGCGGGATGTTAGTTTTCAATATTAAACCGACGTCGTTCCTGTGATTGTAACTGAAGATGCTGCAGATCCAGCCGGAGTTCATAAAACGGAGTTGAAGTATGTTCGGGCGCTTGGGCCATTCCACCTGCGGCTGACTGGTTCTTTGCTGAATTGCTACAAGTACCTGGAACCATCGTGCAATGGCACCGGAACCGGATGGGACGAGTTCATTGACGAACTACTGCGGGAGGAACGCACCTACCGTGTATGTACCAAACATTGCGCAGTTAAGAAAAATCAAATTTCTAGTCGTTATAAAAAATACAAACAAACAAAATATATCATGAACAACATGCTCATACGATAGACTAATGATCCATCTTTGAGTCTGCAATATAAAAAAATCATAATATTACCCAAAAAATACTTAAAATAGAAAAACTATTCCATTGCCTTGTTCCCAACTTTGCGCACAAAATCTTCGATTGTTCCTAACTTTGCGCATAGTGTGCCTAACTTTGCGCATGCTATAATTTGCTCAAAAAGTAATCAAAAATGCTATTATTTAATGTTTGCCCATTAAACTAAAGTTATTCAGATCAGGTAGTGTGTCCTTAATTGATCTTTGTTGAAATATTTTGTCCTACGAGGGAGGGGGAACGGAGGTCTCCGGAGTTCTTGATTTCGTCTGCGGTTCGTACTAGGCACCTACCGTGTGAACAATCCAAACTTCATGAGGGGTTGTTTCCTGTGGCTAAAGATCAAAGGTAAAAGCTTTCTGATAAATGAAGTGACCGTTACGGATAGGAACAATAAGGGGTCATTTAAATATGATGTCCATCTTTGGGGAGAGGGGGCTGGGGTTGTCTGAGAAAGTGTGATATGCCATGTATTAGGTATGCTATGAAGCGTGAGGGGGTGGCCCAGGGGAGTAGGGGGTTCTAAAATTCTAAAAAATGGTGGACGTCATATTTGAATCATCCCTAACATTGACCGCCGGAAAATCCAAATGAAGGACTGTTCACAAATTACGTCTCATTGTAGACAGACGGAGAGTGCCTGACATAGTGCTACGGTTCATACAATTTTCTACTAATTTCTATACAAAATCTGCTACATGGCGGAGAGGCAGGCCTGAAAATATCAGTATTGGTGTTACATAATATTTAAATGGTTCATAAGTCATGTATTCACGTTCAACAAGCATTTACTGAAAGTGCGCAAAAATTAGGAACACAGTACAAATAATGGTTCCAAACATTGCGCACCACTATTTACTAGTTAAATTGAAAAATTTCTTACGAACTGTGATTGATATTACTAGAATATCACCTTTGTTTGTCAATTAACTGCAAAATAAATCATCGTTGCACAGTTTTATCGAGGAAAATGTTGATTTTTAGTAGAGTTACTTCTTGGCAATCGTGTTAAGACGAGGCAAATTTTGACGTTTTTGTGTATTTTTTGTTTATTATTCAACATAAACAAAGATTTTATGGACATTAAATATTTGTCAAATAATGTTTATGTTTACACAATGCTAGTGCAATGATTAAACTGGTGAATATATTGACATTTAGTTATTTGTTTCGTTATTTTACAAGAATGCGCAAAGTTTGGACCTGCGCAAAGTTAGGTGCGCACACGGTACGACATAATTGAAATGGAAATGCCTAGAGATGATGAAAATAAGGAAACCTATCGGATCGGGGATGGCGATGGCAAACGGGATCGCTCGGAGTCGAGAGAACAGCAATCGGTGGCAGTAAAGGTGAAAGACTCCACGAGGGAGCATGAGGAGTCGCACCGAGATTATGACCGAGGACGACAGTGAGACTACGAGCAAAGAGAACATCCGGCAGACGCCACAAGTAGCGTAAAACACGTGAAATGAAACTAGACCGCCAAATACGACCTGACCGCGATCGGGAGCGTGGTTCGACGGTACTGCGAGGGAGCAAAAATTTGACATTCTTTGGTTCATTCTTCCAAAAACTTTTTTCTATGATATCTTGTCCAGCGAATCCATAAATAAATCCTTAATTTCTTTATGCAGAGTATAGATTTTTTCGATAATTTTCACATAGATTCCTTCAATGCTCTACCATAAAACATTTTGTTTATTCCTCCACAAATTTCTTCGGAAATTTCTTCACAGGTTTATGAAAGCACCCCCCAACATATTTCTTCGGGAAATGTTTTAGACTTTTAGAGACTCCCAAGGAAAATCCTTCGGAAGTTTATCCATAGTTTTCTTCAAGAATTTTCACACATATTTATTCGTTCATGGCTCTACAGATTTTTTTCAGGAATACCTTAATAGCACTTAATAGCTTCATAAAGATATACTTTGGATTCTTTCTGGAATTTCTTCAAATGTACCATCAGAAATTTATTCATAGCTTCTTCCGGGATTTTGTCAAGAATTTCCTTCTGGAATGTCTCCATAGATTTCTTCGTTTATGCCTCCTGAGTAGTTATCCACAAATTTATTTGAGAATTTTCCAAAACATCCTACTTTCAATCTTCCAAAAATTCCTCTGCCCATTCCTCCAGAGTTCCTACGAAAATTTCTCCTCAATTTTTTGGAAAATTCCACCAGATGTTCATTCGGGAATTTCTCCATAGATTCATTTTAAAATTACTGACAAATTTCCTTCAAGAATTTCCCAAGAAAATGCTTTGTTAATTTATCCAGAAATGTATTTAAGAATTTATTTAAAGATTTCTTAACGCATTCCTTCAGAGATTCCTTTGTTCAGTATCCCAGATGTTCTTTTGTGAATTTCTCCAGGATTTGCTCCGAAAATTTCTCAGGAGATTCTTTCCGAAATTCCTCTGGAAATTATTTCGAATATCTTGATTTTTGTAAAATATTATGTTTCCAGTTCAAAACCGAATTAGCGACATTTTTTCTTTGACTTCCGCTGCTTTTGCCTTGCGTTAAACACAATGTCGGAAGTAGGGCGCTGTATTGTACCCCTGGTGCTCTATACAGCGCCCCACTTCCGACATTATGTTTAACGCAAAGAAAAAGCAGCGGAAGTCAAAGAAAAAATGTCGCTAATTCGGTTTTGAACTGGAAACATAATATACTGCAGAGATTTCTAAGGAAATTATTCTACAGATTCCTTCAAGATTTTCCCCACGACTCCAGGGATTCTTTCAGAAATTATTCCAGAGATTTCTTAGGAATTTCTCTGAAGATTTTTTCTTCGGTGGTTGGTAATTTCTCTAATGTCTTCTAAAATTTATTTAAAGATTGCTTTGTACAGTTTTCCTCATATTCTTTTGGAATTTATTCCATAAATTGTTCTGTAAATCCCGCAAAAGTTGGCAATTCTTTTGGTGATTCTTTCGAAAATTAGATTCGCTCTGGAATTTTCCCACAAAATACTCTTCGAGAGGTTATATTAAGCATTTTTTTTGAATGCATGCAAAGCTTCGTTCAGGACTTCCGGCTGAGATATTTCTGAAATACTCGATTTTGAAATTTCTCGAAAGATGCTTTTAAAATTTGCTCCGGATTCTTAAGAAAAATACTTCAGGAAATGATAAACGAATTCCTTCTTAGATTATTTGTAAATTTTGTACCAAGGTACTTCAAGAGTTTTCCGATCAAATTCTTCGATTTCCATCCATTGTGAACTCCTAAAGAGATTTCTGTGGAAATTGCTTCCCAAGTTCCTCCAAGATTTTCCCTACAAGTTTTGTTGTTCATTCCTCCAGAGATTCCTTCGCAAATTTTTCCAGTAATTGCAAAATTATTAAATTTTAAATGATTAAAGACTAGACTGCATCCAGAAATTATTTCAATAGTTAATTCACAGATTCATTCAAAAAATTTACGACAAATTACCTCGTTCAAATACTTTTAGACGTTTCTACAGAGATCGTTCGTAATTTTTCAGCAATTTCTCCATAAATTTCTGTAGAAATTCCTCCAGAGATTTCTTCGTTTTTTTTGGAAATTCAACCAAAGATTAATTTAAGAAGTGCTCCAAGAATTTCCCAACAAAAGTTTTGTTTCGTTTCTCCAAAAATTCCTTTGCAAACATATCTTCAGATTTCTCCAGATATTTTTGCAGGGATTCCATTGATATAATTTTTAATGATTATTTCGATACTTCGTTCATAAATACCTAAATTTATTTCTCCAAATATTATTTTCAAATACTCAGGGTTTTTCAGGATTCTTTTCGGACATTGTTTTGGGAATTCATTCAGAGATTAATTTGAAAACTGCAACACAATTCCTTCCAGATTTTATCAACAAAAATGTTTTATTCAATCCTCCATGAATTTCTTCGGGAATTTCGTTAAAAAAATACTGCGGAGACAATCTATTCACAGATTATTTCAAGATTTTCTTTGTCGATATATCTTGAGAGTTTCTCTCGGAATTTCCTCCTGAGACATTTTGGCAATTTTTTCAAAAATTCACGAATTCCTTTGTCTTTCTTCTACAGATTATTCCTTCTAGAGATTATTCCTTCCTACATTCAATTGAGATTTTCTACATATGTAGATTGATATCATTATTATTATTATTAGTATTATTACTAATATTTTGATACTTAAGACATTTCATCAGAAATTTCTCGAGATTTTTTCGGTCATTCTGCTGACTCTGATTCAGATTTTCCTGACAGCGAGACTCCTTCGGTGAATTCTTGGGAAGTTCCCTCATGAAATCCTACCGGATTTAAACCAGATGTTTTTATGTTATTTGCGAGAATTCATTCATAGTTTAGGTTCAAGTAAATATTTGTAAGAAATCATTCAAAGATTCGATCAAAATTTTCATCATGATTATTTTTTAGTTTTATGGATTCCCTCGTACATTTCTCCTCTGGATTTTTCAAAAAATGACTTTTGAGCTTTCTTCACCCAAAGATTCTTTCAAGGTAAAAGAGATATTTTTGGATTTTAAGTACCCCGTTGGGATGGGATCTAGATGCACAGAACTTGATAAAGTTTGATGGTAAATGATAGCGATTATAAAATATCTGATGAAATAACATTGGAATTCCTCCAGGAAATTTTATAATATTTTTCTGTTCATAAGAATCCCTCCACAGATTGCTTTGGGAATCGCGTCATTGGTTCCATTACAATTTCTTCCGGAACTGTTTTAAAAATTTCATATTCCATTGTTTTTTTCAAAAACTTTTTCAGGAAATACTTCAGACATTTCTAAGAGCAGTCCTCTAGAGATTGTTTCAGAAAGATTCCTTCGAGAATTTTTCCTCAAAATCCTCAAAGTATTCCCATGAATTATATGTTTATTCCTCGGAAATTCCGTTGCAAGTTTCTCCTCAGATTTCTGAAACCATTCCTCCACAGATTTATTTGATAATTGTTTTGGAGATTTATTTGATAATTGTTCGCAAATTTATTGACGAACTCCTTTGGAAAATTTCCCACACAATCTAGGAAAATCCTTCAGATATACCATCGAAAATTAATTCAGAGTTTCTTTTGGGATTTGTTTTAAAGATTTTTTTGGAATCCATTCAGAGATTGCTTCAGATTTTTTCCAGAAGTTTATTCGTTTATGTCTCCTGATTCTTTTTCCGTATTTACTCCATTGATCAATTTAAAAATAGCAGATGCCTTCAAGAATTACGCGAGAACATTCTTTATTCATTTTTTCAGAAAAACATCCAAATGTATTCAGAGGTATCTCCAAAGATTCCTTTGTTAAATCCTCCAGGGATTTCTAAGCAAATTTATCCAGAGATTCCTAATAATATTCCAAAAGAAATTTTTAGGGAATTACTTCAAATTAATTTTGGCAAGATTTTTCCCATTGTTCATTCCTCCAGAATTTCTTTTCAGAGTTCTTTCAGAATGTTCTCAGGAGATCGTTTCCGAAATTTCAGCAAAAACTTCTTAGGAACTTACTCCAGAGAATCATAGAGAATCACAGATGCATCCATGATTTTTATTTTACAAATTACCTTGTTTTTTTTTTCTTCGGAGATTTTCGGAATTTTCTGAGGAGATATTTTTTTTATTATATTCATGATTTTTGCCGGGTATTTTCCTTCATTGCTCCAGAGATTATTATGGGAATTTCTTACAATATTTATTTATAGTTTATTCAGTTTATTCAGAGATTTTTTCGAGATTTTCTTTGGAAATTCCAACGGAATTGCTTCAAGATTTCCCCAAAAATATTTTTTCTCCAAAAATTCTTTCAGATATTTATCCACCGCTTTCTGAAAGAATTACTTCAGAAATTCTTTTGATCAGTTCTCCACGTATTGGAATATTTCCAATTATTTCGATACTTCGCTCACAAATTCCTCCAGAAATTTCCCACAAGCTCCTCTAGATTCTTTTTAAAGGAATTCTTCCAAATACTATCGAAGCTTATCAAGGGTTCTTTTTTCATAATTTGCTGCAGTTTTTTTTCGGGATTTGTCTAGAGGTTAATTTGAATATTTCCTTCGCGACTTTCAACAAAATTGTTTTTTTTAATACTGCAGAATTATTTTTTGGGAAAGTATCAAGTTTTCGAAAAAAAAAATGGACAGATTTCGGCAATTTTTTTTCAGATGTCCCAAAGATTCGTTCACAAGTTTCTTTGGAAAATTTCCCACAAAATCTTTCGGGAATTCCTTGAAATATTCCATCGAAAATTTATTTTGAGCTTCCTTTTTAGATTTTTTGTTAGTTGATTAGGAGATTCCTTCTTCTGAGTTTTTATCTTTTTTCATAGATTCATGTGTTGTTCAATAGGTTTCTCCGAAATTTTTTTCAAAAACATTCTTTGTTCAATTCTCCAGAAATTTATTCGGGAATGTCTGCAAAGATTTCTGAGAGAATAACTCCAGATATTCTTTCGTTTATTCCTCCATATATTTCAATGGCCCATATAGCCGAGGCGGTAAACGCACGGGTATTCAGCATGACCATGCTGAGGGAGACGGGTTCGATTCCCGGTCGGTCCAGGATCTTTTCGTAAAGGAAATTTCCTTGACTTCCTTGGGCATAGAGTATCTTCGTGCCTGCCACATGATATACGCATGCAAAATGGTCATTGGCAGAGGAAGCTCTCAGTTAATAACTGTGGAAGTGCTCATAGAACACTAAGCTGAGAAGCAGGCTTTGTCCCAGTGAGGACGTTACGCCAAGAAGAGGAGGAGGAGGATATTTCAATGGAGTTTTTCCAGTGATTACTTTGAAAATTCCAAATTAATTTGAGAATTGCCTCATGAATTTCCCAAAATATATTGTTATTTTTTTAGATAGTCCTTCAAAAATGTATTTAGATATTTCTAAAGCAATTATTCTTTCGTTCATCAGATCAGATTCTTTCGTTCATTTCTCCAGATATTCTTCCAATGCTTCCTTTGATTTTTCTCCTTAGGTTATTTCAAAAATTCGTCCATAAGGTGTCATCGATGATTTTTACACAAACTTCTTTGTATGTTGCTCCAGAAATATAACTAATTATCAAATTTATTTTTAAATTCTTTCGGGATGTCCTTTAGCGATTTTTTGGGAATTCTTCAGGAAATTTCTGCAAAAATTTCATGTCTCAAGATTTTTTCGGAAATTCATTTTTCATATTGAAACCTCTCACTCTGGCTCATACACTGAGAAGCGTTCATTATTTTGGAAATCTCTCTAGAATAAGCTCCGGAAATTTTTCAAACGGTTCTTTCGAGAATTCCTCTAGAAGTTATAACGTAAAGTTATCCATAGATTCCGTCTGAAATTTTCCACAAATTATTCTGTTTATTTGCCCAAAGAGTAATTAAAAAAAGAGTTCTTTCAAATATTCATTGAAAATTCAGGAATTTTCCAGATATTTTCGAGAGATATTTTCAAAATTTGCACGAGAAATTTTTTAGGAAATTACTTTAGAAAGTTCTGAGATTCCCTTCAAAATTTTTCCAGTGAATGATAAAAGAATTTCTCCAGGAATTCCTCATATGAATACTCCACGTTATTCTTCGGGATTTGATCCAGATATTATTTAAAAAAATCGATAACAGATTTGTATAAAAAACAACACACACACACACACACACACACACACACACACACACACACACACACACACACACACACACACACACACACACACAAACACATATTACCTCGTCCTTTCCTCTAGAGATTCTTTCGGAAATTTCTCCGGAAATTATTTTGAAAATTCGTCCTCAAATTTCTTTAAAGATTTTGCTTATTAGTATTCCTTCTTTTATTTCTCCGTTAAATATTTTATAGAAAAAATATTCACAGAATATTATTTAGAGTTTATTTTTCTGTAATCCCTTAACCCTCGAGTGATCATGTTGTATTTTTTACGACACGTTGAAGAAATCTCGCTTTTTGTACTCAGCATTAGCGTGGTGTTGGCGGTGGTGGTCAACCGCGCGAGTTACGGAAGATTAACAAATTGCTTTTCCCACAAATTTCTTCGTACTTTTCTTAAGAGATTATTCCTGAAATTCTTTCAAACATTCCTTCAAAATTTGATTCGGAGATTTTTTTGTATTGCCACCTGATATTTTTCGGGAGGAAATTACTTCTTAGATCTTATCATAAAATCGTCTTTCAAGGGTTTTCCTCTCATATTATCCCGTTTTTCTTCTAGAACTTCTATCTCCAGACATTCTATCGAGAAATTACTCCAGAGAACCCTACGGGATTCAATCCAGAGGTTATTTGAAATATACGTCCACAGCTTCATTCAAAATTTTTGCACAATTAACATAGTGCTTTTCCTCAGGAATTCTTTCGAGAATTTCTGAAGAAATAATTTTGATATTTCGTCTAAAATTCCTATGTATATTCTTTCAGAAATAATTTTAGGATTTTTTTTCAAATACTACATCAAAAATTTATTCAGAAGTTCTTTAGAGATTTCACTTAGAGATTTCGTAGGTAATCAGATTAAAAAAAAAAGACGCGGACACCGTCTTCAGCTAAAGGCTGTACAGACTGAACATAACATTAGACAAGGGACACACGGACAGGGCCGGATCTAAGGGGGGGCCGGGGGGGGGGGGCCGGGCCCCGGGCCCCCACATTTTAGGGGCCCCCACAACAACCTCTTTTGCTTGCTAACATTAACTTTATTTTTCATATTTCTCAAGTACTGTTCGAAAATAAGGAAAAACATTTTTGGTCATCCCTCCAAGGGGCCTCCACATCCGCTCGGGCCCCGGGCCCCCACAATGCTTAATCCGGGCCTGCACACGGAGCATGCACCAGTGGATACGGAGAAGAAACTATTCTCACGAAAAGTTTCATCGCCCGGAGCGGGAATCGAACCCTCACCCCACAGCATGGTGTGATTAGAAGCTTGGTGACCTTAACCGCACGGCTACGAGACTCCACAAGTAGTTTTGAATAAAAGGAGTAGTTTAACATGTTCAGGATATTCTATATAGCAGAGTTATTATTCAGTAATCTTGTTTGAAAAGATAAAGAGGTTTTGTGCCGTTTCGAAAACGATTTCATAAAGAGAAGGATTTATACAGTCTTCAGTAAAAATACTTAAATATCGAATCAAATTATTTTTAGGGCTGTTGTGAGCATTTTCAACTACTTTACAATACACCCCTTTTCAGAATATTTTCTTGATATTTATTTGTTTATACCTTCTTAGTTTTTTTCTGTGATTCCTCCACAGATTCCTTCCAGATTTTCTCAAAAAATACTTTGTTTATTCCTCCATAAATTTCTTCGTCGTGTATCCAAAGATTTCTGAGAAAAATAATCCAGAGATTCCTCAATTCATTCGCTGAGATATTCTTCCAGGAATAACTCCAGAGATTCAAGGATTTCCCCAAAAAATGCATTATTTGTTCATTTCGCCAAGAATTACTTCAAATTTTTTTCCAAAGATATTTGAAGGAGAATTACTCGGATAAATACAAACCATACAAAAACAACATCAATTTTCGTACATTTCTTCGTTTTTTTTTCTCAAGAACGTTTTTTAGTGATTCTTTAAAATATTACATCAAAAGTTTAATCGCAGGTTTCTTTGGGGTTTCCTGTTGAGATATCTCGGGAATCGCTCTAGAAATTCTTCCTGCGAATGCCAAGAGAATAACCCGAGAGCTTATATAGGAAATTGTCCCAGAAAATACAACGTGAACTACTCCTTAGATTCCTCTGTTCATTTTAGGTGCCTTGGTTTCGTTAATTTCTCCAAGATTTTTTCCGTAAATTCCCCTAGACATTATTTATGGGATTCCTCTGGAGGTAGCTTTGAAAATTGGAGCACAGATCTTTTTGGATTTTTTTTCTACAGATTCTTTCAAACGTTTCTTCAGAGTTTCTTTCGGGATTTCCTTCTGAGGCATTTCGGCAATTGCTTCAGAAATTCCGTAAAAAGTCCTCAAGAGATTCTTTCTGGAATTGATATAGATAATACTAGAAATTCATTCCAATATTTCTGCAGGGGGTCTTGAATTAATTCATAGATTCGATCAAGATTCCCTTCAAGGTTATTTGCTACATTTTTTTGAGTATTCCTCCTGAGATTTCTCCATTTTCAAAGAATGCCTCCGGAGCATTCTTCTCCCAAAGATTCTTTCAAGGTACCAGAGGCATGGTTGGGTTTTTACTACCACAACTTTGCTTCCACCTGGGGTGGGATCTAGATACAAACAACTTGATAAAGTTTAATGGTAAATGATATCGGTTAGCAAACACTCTTCCAAAATATTTGTTCCAAAAACTTTTTCGGGCAATACCTCAGAGAATCCTAAGACAAATCCTCTAGAGTTTATTTCGGAAAGATTCCTTCAAAATTGTTCCACAAATTCTTTCAATATATTTCCGTAAAATACTTTGTGAACTTCTCTGAATATTCCTTCGGAAGTTTCTCCTCAGATTTGTGAAACCATTCCTCCATAGATTTCTTCGGTAATTGTTTTGGAGATTCCATAGGAAATTTATCCACAAACTCTAATGGAGAATTTCTCAGAAAATCTTGCAAATATATCGAAAATTTCGGTATTATTTTATTTTCGTTAATTTATCTAGAGATTCCTTCGAAATTGTCTCCAGAGAATTCTTCGTTTGTGCTTTCTGGTTTTATTTCCCCTATTTTCTCCACAGATTTATTTGAGAGTTCACAGATTTCTCCAAAATTTTCCCAATTACATTCTTTGTTCATTCCTTCAGGAATGTTTGCAAAGATTTCTGAGAGAATAACTCCAGACATTCTTTCGTTTATTCCTCCATTCATGGTTTTTTTTTCATTCCTCCATTGAAATCGGATTTTTTAGTGATTCGTGTTGGAAATTTCACCAGAAATTTATTCCAGAATTGCTCCAAGAGTTTCCCAAGATGATTGGTAATTTTTCCAGAAACTCCTTCAGGAATGCATCCAGATATTTCTGAAAGAATTACTGCCAAGTGTAGCATAGTTTGCCCATGTTAATAGGGATTCCCATAGAAGCACCCTTAGCAAATTTGTACCTACTAGCTTTAATAACTACACAATACGATGAAATTGAATGTAATAACATTATATTATAAAAGCATTATTTAACCATTTAGCAGTCACGCTGTACTATATTATACAATACGTTAAAAAAAGCTTTTCGTTGTATATTATACAATACGTTAAAAAAGCTGAACTCTTTTGAGGACTAACCTAGAATTTCCTGGTTCCTGTATAAGTCCTTTAAAAATTATCTTCCAAATACTATTCGCTGGAGGAATTTTTCCACAAATTCTTGAAATAATTTAAAAAAAAACATCAGGTAATCATGGGGAAGTTCTTGGGTAAAAGATGATTTAAGGATTAATGAAATTTCCGAAAGAACTTCAGAATAAATTTTTGAAAAGAACTCGAGAGGAATTTCTGAAGAAATCATTTGAGGAATTCCTGGAGCAATCTCTGGAAGAATTCCCGGATAAATCCCTAAAGAAACATCTGGATGAATCCCTTGAGCGATTTCTACTTGAATGTCTGGTGGAAGCCCTGTAGAATCCCTGATGGAATTCCCGGAGCAATCCCTGGAAGAATTTTTGAAAGTCTACCCGGAGAAATTCCTCCATAATTTAGGAGGAGAAATATCTGAAGACGTCTCATGAGGAAATCCTAGAAGAAATCTTAAATAAATTTCTGGAGGATTCCTTTTAGAATATTCTGGAGAAATTTCTGGAGGAATTCTGAGAGGAATCCCTAAAAAAAATCAGAGGAAATCTTAGACAAATTTCAGAAGGAATCCTTGGAGGAATTCTTGGAGAAATCCCTGAAGGAAATGCTGGAGGAATCCCTGAAGCAATTCCAGGGAAATTCTTTAGAGAGAATCCTGGAGAAACTTCTGAACAAATTCCTGGCGTAATTCCTGGAAGAACTCTTGGATGAGACCTGGCACGAATTCCTGGAGAAATTTCTTAGATGAACTCTTGAAGCAATCCCTGGAAAAATAAAATCCTGGTGGAATTCCTGGAGAAACCTCCAGAGGAATTCTGGGAGAAATCCCTTGAGAAATTACAGGATTCCTGCAAGATCCCTTGGAGGAATTCCCTGGATGAAACTCTGGGAATATCCCTGGAGAAATTCGTTGAGAAATCCCTGAAGCAATTCCTAGACGAATCTCTGGAGGAATCCCTGAAAAATTCCTGATCATATTCCTGGAGAATTTCCTGGAATTGAATTTCTGAAGAAATTCCTAGAGGAATTGCTAACATAGTTTCTGGAGGATGTCCAGGAGCAATTTCTGGAGAAATTCCTGGAGAAATTCCTGAAAAGATTGTCTGTGTTATTTTCTGGAGGAATTTCTGTAAAAGTTCCTGGAGAAATCCCTGGATAGAACTCCGGAGGAATGCATGGAGGAATTCCTAGAGGTATTCCTGTGGGAATTGCTGGAGGAAGCCATGATGAAATTCCTGGAGGAATTCTTGAAATAATTACTGGATACATTTCCATAGAAATCCCTAGAGGAATTCTGGGAGATTTGTATTACTTTTCTATTTCTGAAAAAATCCCTTGAAGAAATTTGTAGCGGAATTTCTGGAGGAATTCCTAGAGAAATCCTCGAAGAAATTTGTGAAAAAATCCCTGGAGGAACTTCTAAACCTCTAACCTAAAAATTGCTTAAGGTATTCCTGGAGAATTTCCTGGAAGAATCCTTAGAGGAACTTCTGGAGGAATCCCTGGGAAAATCCCCTAGAGAAACTCTGTGAGAAATTTCTGAAAAATCCCCTGAGAAATTCCTGGAGGAATTTCTATTGAAATTTCTGGTGGAATTGGGTTTTTTAATTTAGAAAAAATCAATGATTTTATATTTTTAAACAAAAGAGCACCTTTTCTAAGCCTCTATGATTTTTTTTTTCAGATTTTTAGAACTTTGTTTTGAAACCTAAAATCATTTTCAAAAAGATTTATTCAAATCACCAGCTGGGCAACTGCTTGACAGTTCCGCCAAGTACAAAATCCGACGAGGGGTGATTCGACAAATCGCTCCCATACAAACTTCAAATTGATTTTTAGATAGGTTCCCGGGCTCCAAAATTCATGAAAATTTGGATTTCGGCTCAGTTTGGCGTGCAGATTCAGAATATGAAATTATCTCAACCTCGCTTAAAAAGCCAATTCCTGGAGAAATCCTCGAAGTAAATTCTGAAGGAACCCCTGGGGAAATCCTTGGAGAAATTCGCGGAGAAATCCCTGGAAAAATCCCTGAAGAAGTTCCTTGAAGAATTTTTAGAGGAATCCCTGCAGCAGTTCCTGGAGGAAAATCTGGAAGAATTCTTGGAGGAATTCCTGAAAAAAATCTAGAAGGTATTCCTAGAGATAATCTTGAAAGTGCTTTTGAAGAGTTTCCTGGAGAAATTCCTGGATGAATTCCCGGTAAAATTCCTGGATGAATTCCTGGTGAAATTCCTGGATGAATTCCTGGTGAAATTCCTGGGGAAATCACTGAAGAAATTCCCGGAGGAATCCCTCGACGAGACCCTGGAGAAATTCCTGGATGAAATCCTGGAAGAATGCCTGCATGAATTTATGGAGATGTCCCAGAAGCAATCCCAGGAGAAACTTCTGTAGGAGTCCGTGAAGCAATTCCTGGAGGAATCTCTGCAAGAATCCTGGTGGAATTTTTGGAGGATTTCCTGAAATAATTCCTGGAGAAATCGTTTGAGGAATTCCTGAAGGAGTCTCTAGAAAAATCCCTTGAAGATTTCCTGGATAAATTTCTGTAGAAATTCCTAGTGGAATTCTCGGAAGAATCCTGGAAGAAATTACTGGAGGAATCTCTGGAGGAACTCCCGAAGGAATACATTGAAGAAACTCTGGAGGATTTCTTGGAGGAATCTCTGGAACAATTCTTGTAGGAATTCTTAGAGGTATTCCTGGAAGATATACTAGAGGAATATCTTTAGGAATTACTAAAGGAATCTCCACAGGAACTCCTGGAGAAATCCCTGGAGGAACTTCTGGAGGAATCCCAGGAATAGTTCCAGAGGAAATTGCAGATGGATTCTTTGGAATCTCTAGATGATTTTCTGGAGGAATTTTCAGAGAAATCCCTGGAAAAATACCTAAAGTATATTACAGTCCCTGAAGGAAGTACTGAATTAATTCCTGAAGGAGTTCCTTTAAAAATATAAGGAGGAATTGCTGAAGGAATCATAAGAAGAGTTCCTGGGAGGCTCTTTGGAGGATTTTTTAAAATAAGTTGTTCCAGAAAGAAACACAGAAGAAGTTCCCGAATTATGCCCTGCAGAAATTCTTGGAAGAATCCCTGGAGGATATCCTAGAGCAGTGATCCTCAGCCTAACTGTCTTTGCGGGCCAAAATCGAATTTTGAAAAGAGACTGCGGGCCGCTAGTCATTCAAGAGTTATTTTCAACAATTTCCAAGATTCAACACAAAATACATTTGTTTGATTTTTTGAAAAGAGTAAAGAATTAAATTAGTTGAAATTCACAAATAAAACAACTTTTTTTTTGAAAACATTGAACAAGAGCAAAGAACTAAAAAACCTGGAATTATCAGGAGATTTTATTTTACTTGGAAAAATCCTGAAAATCGTAGGGTATTAAAACAGGGTTTTCAAGACCGCAATATTTAGGTTTTGCAGTTCTAAGTATTAATAACGTTGAGCAAATCATTTCAGACATGCTATTTAAAGTCACAAAAAATAAGCAAAAGCGACGCTGGCTAGAACAATATGGACCTTTTCAAGAATAATGTGAATAAACTTACAGCGTACTTATAGCGCAGATTATAAGTACAGAATTGTGGAAGACTTAGACACAAACACAGACAAATTTCTTGTAATACCTCTGGATCCAGTTTTGACAAATTTTCGAATAGAGTTTCTTACTGCAGCTTAAGGATTTCCTGAGAACTATTTGAAAAAAATCTTGGAACATGTTCAGAATATATTCTTAAGAAGCCAATGAAGAAAACCTGCAGGCATGATTTTCTGAGCAATATTAACAAATATTTGTAGTTGATTTAGGATAGATATTTTAAAAGGAATTCCCAAAAGTATTGCTAGGAGAATAAAGAGTATCTTGCCCAATCCCTGAAGTTTTTAGCGAATTTCCGAAAGTTTGGGCACTTTAAGAAAAATTATAGACAAAAATTCTGTAATTTTTTTTAAATATTTTCCTGACAGAAGTGGTGAATATAGGGTATATACAATAATTTTCCAATAATGAGTCCAAAATCCATGTCAGTGAACCTGTGAAATTAAGCCTACACTCATTATTTAAGCGAAATACAACATTCTCAATAACAGTTCGGCTTATTTTCTAAACAAAATTCGAAAAAGTAACCTTTTACAGTTTGGAAAACATTCTTACTTTTTTTGAAAAACTCTCCATGATATTGACAAAATTCATTCTCATTAAAGTTTTAAAATATGGTGAAATTTTTGATTTTCATTATGAAATCTTTGAGTGGGCCGCTTTCTCATACATTTCAAAATCAGTTCGCGGGCCGCACAAAACCTAGTCGAGGGCCGCATGCGGCCCGCGGGCCGCAGTTTGGTGACCACTGTCCTAGAGGTAAGCCTGTAGGGACCAACGGAGGAATCTTTAGAAAAACTCCTGGACGAGTCTCTAGAAGAATTCTTGGAGGAATATCTGGAGGATTCACTTGAGGCATTTCTGAAGGAATTCCTGGAATAATTCCTGGAGCAATCTAAGAAGAAATTCATGGAGGAATCCCTTGAGAAATTCCTGGAGGAATCTCAAGAATAATCCAGAGAAAATTGCAGATGGAATCCTTGGAAAATCCTGAAGGAACTCTAAGAAGAGTTCGTGGAGGAACTCTTTGAGGAATCCCTGTAGCAGTTCATGAAGGAATCCCAGAAACAATTCCTAGAGGCACTCCTAAGGAAATCCCTAAACAGCCCCTGGAGGAAGAATTTGATTAATTTCTGGAGGAATTCCTTAAAGAATTTCAAGACGAACTCCTGAAGGAATTCTAAAGTGTTCCTGGGGGAATCCTTGAAGGTATTTTTAAAATAATCCCTAAAGTTGTTCCTGAAAAAAAAACAGAAGAAATTCCCTGGTGAAACCCTGGAGGAATTCCTGAAGGAAAGAAAACCTGGAGGAATTCCTAAAGAAATGCCATGAGGAATTCCTTCGGAAATCCCAGGAAAGCGTTCTTAACAAATTTCTGGGAGAGTTTCTGTAGGAAAAAAATATGAAGGAATCCGTGTCTGCAATAATTTTTGGACGAATTATTGTTGGAATCTTTGTATGGACTCCCAAAAGAATGTATTGTACAATGTTTTAAGGAACTCCTGGATTATTTTTAGTCAATCTCTGGTAAAATTCCCTATAAGGGTTTCTGGAAGATATTAATACTGAAATACTTCGGATTATTCCAGATTGAATTATTGGAGCAATCACTAGTGGAATTCTTGAAGAAGTATATGGAGTAATCCCTGAAGAAATCTCTGAAGGAACACTTGCAAACATACGTGAAAGAATTTCTGTTAACATTCCTTTGGCAATCCCTGGAGAAATTTCTGGAGGAATACTCGAAAAAAAAAACACTGGAACAATCACTAGAGGTATCTCTATAGATATCCCAGGATAAATTCCCGGAGGAATTTCTGGTGAAACCCATAGAAGAATTCTTGAAAAATTCTCTGGAGCAATCGAAGCCCCTGTCCCCCTTCGGCTACGCCCATTCAGTGCTGCTTATTTTCATATTGAAATCGCTCACTTTGGCTAATACACTAAATAAAAAGCATACAATTCCTGTTCTCCAGAAATTCCTCTTACAGATTTCTGAAAGAATTACTGCAGAGATTCACTGCAGAAATTGAACAAATACAGTACTGGCCAAAATTATAGGCAGTGATGATGATACGATGCATAGTTCGATATACCTTTCTTCGGGTTAGCTTAACTCAAATGCCATTATTCGAATACAAGTGTTTATTGATCACGAAATAAAATTGCATTGTTTCAAACATCAAGCAAAACTTAACGAAGGAGGAAGAATTCAAATCTTGAATTTGGTCGAAAATTGTCTGGCCAAAATTATAGGCACTTTATCGACCTTCCTAAGAAAGTTTGATGTTCTATCTCAGACATTAGTAATAACATCACCAGAATCCTTCAATATTCTGTTTAGCAGAGGTGTTAGTATTGTTTAGAATCGAGATCATTGGTTTGTAAGTTTGATTTTGGGTGTATTTTATCAAATGTCAATGATAGCTATCTCGAGATACTTGTGATTTCTAGTTTATAAATTTGCAGTTAATAATAAATGTCCTCCATACGTTTCCAAAAGATTTTAAGTTTAGGTTAGTGGGCAAGCCATCCAGAATATGAACTCCCAGGTATTGTAATGGGTAAGTTTTGTTGTATGGCATTGAAATTGATAAATTTTGAATTGTGAAATGAAGCGTTGGCTTGTTCAAAATACCTGTAACTATCATTACGACTAAAATTCTTATTGAGATATTTCTCGTAGACATTGGAAATGTTTCTGATATACCTAATGGAATTCAATCTATCTTTCTATGAAACCGGCAGTCTAGTTTCTATTGAAGAAATGCAGTCTCACACACTGTTAGTATCCAGTCCCACTTTCCGTTATTAGTTATACAGCTACTCAAAAAAGCGGTTTTCAGTCTAAGACAACAAGTAAATTAAGAACGCCTCGAAGGGTGCCAAAAACATGCCCATTGTAGCCAAATACAACGGTACCAGGCTGTATTGAGTGATTTTATCCTTTTTAAAGAAATTTACTAGAATATGGGGTGTCTGTAAGGTGGAGAGTAGAATAACGCAATATGCTACTCAGCATCCAAACACGACTGCAAGGGGCTGGGGTAGTCACAGTCTGTGGGGATGATTTTTTTTAAGATATTGATCCCCTGATATCATCTGGGGGTATGCTGAATGCCAAACAATATATCAAAATTATATCTGTTGTCTAGGATAAACACTTTGATGAGAACTTCAGTTATAATGATGATAACTGGTATTTCCATGAAGAGAATGCTTCATATCACAAGGTGAAATAACAATTGATTGGTTTCAAAGCCATGGAATTTCTGTCCTACAGGGTGCGGCAGGAAAAAATGCGAAAAGTTCAAGGCACTATTACACGCTAAATATGGGATATATATGACTATTTTTTCATGACAGTGTATCAGTCAATGTCTATATTCTAGCACTGAAAAATAAAAATGAACACATTTGATGTTTAACATGTGATAATGTAGGCCTAATAAACGGATATCAATAAACTGCGCGCCCAATGGTCATTAAACAAAATGACTATAACAGTAACAAAATTAGCTCAAATTCGATGAACAACCAGACCACACTGATCCAGAGCCATGTAGTTTCACATACCAGATGAAATAAGTACATATATTTGATGATATTGTAGAGAAAATCAAAATTGTTGTTTTATCAGATGCGAAATTTAGCGACCTGTGCGATTTTCTGCGGTTTGGAAATTCTGGTTGCCTTTACCTTCAGGCGCCACCCTGTAAAGGTTAGTGACCAAAATGGGAAAATTTTTAATTAACTTTTCAGAAAACTAGCCCATTATAGATCATGGAACGTTGAAACATAGATTGGTTAATGTCAAATGGACGAAAATGAGGTTTGAAGTTGAAAAACACTTTCGCATTTTTTCCTGCCGCATACTGTAGCTTGATCGTCATCTAGCCTAGACAACAATCGTATTGAGAACACTTGAAGTATATTGATCAGCAGCTGTAAAATTATCAAACTAAAAATCGTCAGGTATTCGTTGTAGCTTTCATGGATATTTGTTCAAAATTCACCAAACGCCAATGGCATAAACTTATGATCCCGATTTCAAACCGTGCTAAAAGAATATTTAAGGCTCGTGAAAGTATTATAACCTCGATGATAAAAAGTTTCTGAGATAGGACATCATACCTTCTTTAGTAGGTCAACATAGTGCCTATAATTTTGGCCAGACAGTTTTTGACCAATTTCAAGATTTTAATTAGTTTTTCTATGTTGATAATCGTTTGGAGTAAAAAAACGTTGTATTGTTAATATGTAGTCAATAGACAATAATACTAAAATAATTGCATTTGAATAAAGCTATCTCAAAGGGAGATTTATCAACCTGAACATAGTATCATGAGCATTGCCTATAATTTTGGCCAGTACTGTAACTTTTCCATACCCTACGAATGACTCCGGAAAAAAAATAAAGGTGCTTGGTTGTAAGCATCCGCCTAAACGAAAAGTAAAATCACTGGTTGAATCCAGAGTCAAGAGACAGTGGAACAAACTGTCAAAAACTTATTCTTATGGCTTTACGTTCTCACTGGAATTTGACCAGTATCTCTTTTACTATTTTTGGCAACTGTCTTTTTTAGCACTTCAACAGTTATTAGTTGAAGAGCTTTCTTTTACATATAATACTCAACAATACACATTACCCGAAAAGTTGAGAAAATGTTTCTAACACATTCGAACACAACCCCACCTGCAGGTTGGCGATCCAAAACCTTATCCACTAGGCTAATTGGGGATGAAACTGTCAAACACTGCAGTTATTATATTTTACTAAGGTCAATGCAAATATTAAATTTGTTTTATGTCACCTCCCGATTTTTCAAAAATCCCAAAATATTTAGGAGGCGAAAAAAAACATGGCGGCCCATGACTCCATTTTCAAAAAAAAAAAAAAAAGGTTACAAGCACCCATTCTTCAATAGTTGAAAAGTACTTTTTCAATAGTCGGAATAATTTTAAAATTTTCAATAGTTTGTTCTTGTTTGTTCCTTATTTATTTTTGTCCCCTCCCTCCATCCCTCGTATCCGATGAGAGGACTCAGATATAAAAGAAAAATAATATTTGCATCGGCCTTATTAGAAGAAGAAGAAGAATGGTTATTTAATAATTGGATTGTTCTTTTTGAAAAGATAAACATGTTCACATAAAAATCGTTTCAACGATTGTCATAAATCAACAATAAAAGTACTGTTTTTTTAATAGTTGAAAATATTTTTATTGTTATCCGATTATTTTTATAATAAATTGTTATCCGATTATTTTTATAATTTCATAATTGTTTTTAATTGATTTTGTAATAATCTATAATCCTATTAATACTCCTATTGAAATGCCGAAAGCTGTGTTTTTCTCTTGTAGCATCCAAGAAGAAGGTTGATGATCGGCATGAAGGCGGAAAGCAAGATTAAGGATGGATGGGTTTTTTGTTTCATTACGCAGCCATTGACGTTGTGGATCTGCAATAGAAAATATATTTTTAGAAATGGAAACTTTATGTTTATCATGATAAATTTTCCTGAAACAAAAGGTATTTATAATTTTGCAGAGGAACATAACAGGTCCAAATCGGTCGATCGTTGATTTACTGATATTTCCAGATTTCCTACGAAGATACAAAACAGAAATATCAACACGTATCGTTCAACCGAAGATCAATTATATTGTAAAATACTCACGTTGCAAACACTTATTGTCTGTTTTTTTTTTCTCACAAATTAAGCTATGGAAATTTATATTTTAAATGAGGAAACTATCGGTGATTCCATTTAAGCATTTTTTTTTTTATTTTAGCATTTGTACTCTATTGTTGTTTTACAATATTTTTCCCAAGTCAGTTATCTAACAATAGAATTTTATTTCAATGCGAATAGTTTTTTTGTAATTCAAATTTCGTCACCGAATATGTCAATATTTATCTTCTGTGACAATGCTATTTTAGCACTTTACATATTATAAACGCCATACGAAGATATCCCAGGACAGGCACGTGACTCCACGGTCACCCCATGCTCAAATATTTGCATCTTTACCGTATGCCTCCACCACGATTTCCATCGCAGGAACTCGCTCGGCCCTAAAGATGTAAATGAAAAAAATAACACTTTTCATTTGAATTTGATAAATATTGTCGAATGAATTTAAGCTTACCATTTTACGTTATCAGGGATCAAACTTGATGGCACAGAACTAAAGAGACGTTCATTGCTACATTTCCACCACAGTTTTTGTGGAATCCTCCTCTCAAATTGCTGATTATGATTTTATCCAGAGTCTGCAAAAGAAACAATCTTAATACATGCATAAATAATGGAAAGAAAATAATACTTACCTGTAAACATTCCTTCCGTTCTCTAAACAAACTCGTTATTCGTCAAACATAGATACATTTCTGCTGCTCCAGTATTTCCAAGATTTGTTCAATATATAATATGGATTTTTTACACACAGCACATCACAATTTTTTCCAATTTATGCGGCCGACATTGTATATATTTTACGGTAGTACATCGTTCCATACAGTTTCAGATAAAACTAATATAACCAATCACCATTTGTTTGATTATATAACCATATTAACAGTGATCTGGAGTTGGTTTCAAATGAACCAGAAGAACTAGGCATATAAAACAAATGCTGACAAAAATTCAACTTTCGGAATCATCATCACACCGCGTGTTTTAGAAGGAATACAAATGATAGGTTGAATGTTTGGTTTCGACTAGAGAACTTTCTCCTGGAACTATTCCGACAACAATTTGCTCAAAGAAGTTCACCAAGAACTGTGTTCTTACGACAACAATTCTTGACACAAATAATATTTCAAAATTAATTCGAATAATACAGTTAGATTTGCCCCAAGGAGTACTCTAAGAACTCTGATCTTACGACAAGAATTTTTGACACAAATAAAATTTCAAAAATAATTAAAAATAAAATGATAATCAGAAATGCTTTATGGAGTTCTTTAATGACTTTGATCTTACGACAATAATTCTCGACACAAATAAAATTTCAAAAATAATTCCTACAAAATAATCAGAGTTGCTCAAAGAAGATCACTAAGAACTGTGATCTTACGACAACAATTCTTAACACAAATAAAATTTAAAAATAATTTAAAAGAAATGACAGGCAGAAATACTCCATGGAGTTCTTTAAGGACTTTGATCTTACGACAACAATTCTCGACACAAATAAAATTTCAACAATAATTCCTATAAAATAATCAGAGTTGCTCAAAGAAGATCACTAAGAACTATGTTCTTACGACAACAATTCTTAACACAAATAAAATTTCGAAAATCATTTAAAAGAAATGATAGACAGAAATACTCCATGGAGTTCTTCAAGGACTATGATCTTACGACATTTATTCTTAACACAAATAAAATTTCAAAAATAATTAAAAAAATAATAATCAGAAATGCTCCATGGAGTTCTTTAATGACTTTGATCTTACGACAACAATTCGCGACACAAATAAAATTTCAAAAATAATTCCTATAAAATAATCAGAGTTGCTCAAAGAAGTCCTTTAAGAACTGTGATTACGACAACAATTCTTAACACAAAAAAAAAAAATAAAAATATTTTAAAAGAAATGATAATCAGAAATACTCCATGGAGTTCTTTAAGGACTATGATTTTACGACAACAATTCTTAACACAAATAAAATTAAAAAAAAAATCCTTTAAAATAATCAGAGTTCCTCAAAGAAGATCACTAAGAACAATGATCTTACGACAACAATTCTTAACACAAATAAAATAAAAAAAAATCAGATATGCTCCATGGAGTTCTTTAATGACTTTGATCTTACGACAACAATTCTCGACACAAATAAAATTTCAAAAATAATTCCTATAAAATAATCAGAGTTGCTCAAAGGAGTCCCTTAAGAACTGTGATCTTACGACTACAATTCTTAACACAAATAAAATTTAAAAATATTTTAAAAGAAATGATAATCAGAAATACTCTATGGAGTTCTTTAAGGACTGTGATCTGACGACAACAATTCTTAACACAAATAAAACTTCAGAAATATTTGAAAAGAAATGATAATCACACATACTCAATGGAGTTGTTTTTAAGGGATATGATCTTACGACAACAATTCTTAACACAAATAAAATTTAAAAATAATTTAAAAGAAATGACCGACAGAAATACTCCATGGAGTTCTTAAGGGACTTTGATCTTACGACAACAATTCTCGACACAAATAAAACCTCAGAAATAATTTAAAAGAAATGATAATCACAAATACTCCATGGAGTTTTTTTTAAGGACTATGATCTTGCGACTACAATTCTTAACACAAATAAAATTTAAAAATATTTTAAAAGAAATGATAATCAGAAATACTCCATGGAGTTCTTCAAGGACTGTGATCTTACGACAACAATTCTCAACACAAATAAAACTTCAGAAATAATTTAAAAGAAATGATAATCACAAATACTCCATGGAGTTTTTTTAAGGACTATGATCTTACGACAACAATTCTTAACACAAATAAAATTTCAACAATAATTCCTATAAAATAATCAGAGTTGCTCAAAGAAGTTCACTAAGAACTATGATCTTACGACAACAATTCTTAACACAAATAAAATTTCAAAAATAATTTAAAAGAAATGATAGACAGAAATACTCCATAGAGTTCTTTAAGGACTATGATCTTACGACAACAATTCTTAACACAAATAAAATTTCAAAAATAATAATCAGAAATGCTCCATGGAGTTCTTTAATGACTTTGATCTTACGACAACAATTCTCGGCACAAATAAAATTTCAACAATAATTCCTATAAAATAATCAGAGTTGCTCAAAGAAGATCACTAAGAACTGTGATCTTACGACAACAATTCTTAACACAAATAAAATTTCAAAAATAATTTAAAAGAAATGATAATCACAAATAATCCATGGAGTTGTTTTTAAGGGAGATGATCTTACGACAACAATTCTTAACACAAATAAAATTTCAAAAATAATTCCTATAAAATAATCAGAGTTGCTCAAAGAAGATCATTAAGAACTGTGATCTTACGACAACAATTCTTAACACAAATAAAATTTAAAAATAATTCAAAAGAAATGACAGACAGAAATACTCCATAGAGTTCTTTAAGGACTTTGATCTTACGACAACAATTCTCGACACAAATAAAACCTCAGAAATAATTTAAAAGAAATGATAATCACAAATACTCCATGGAGTTTTTTTAAGGACTATGATCTTACGACAACACTTCTTAACACAAACAAAATTTCAACAATAATTCCTATAAAATAATCAGAGTTGCTCAAAGAAGTTCACTAAGAACTATGATCTTACGACAACAATTCTTAACACAAATAAAATTTCAAAAATAATTTAAAAGAAATGATAGACAGAAATACTCCATAGAGTTCTTTAAGGACTATGATCTTACGACAACAATTCTTAACACAAATAAAATTTCAAAAATAATAATCAGAAATGCTCCATGGAGTTCTTTAATGACTTTGATCTTACGACAACAATTCTCGGCACAAATAAAATTTCAACAATAATTCCTATAAAATAATCAGAGTTGCTCAAAGAAGATCACTAAGAACTGTGATCTTACGACAACAATTCTTAACACAAATAAAATTTCAAAAATAATTTAAAAGAAATGATAATCACAAATACTCCATGGAGTTGTTTTTAAGGGAGATGATCTTACGACAACAATTCTTAACACAAATAAAATTTCAAAAATAATTCCTATAAAATAATCAGAGTTGCTCAAAGAAGATCACTAAGAACTATGTTCTTACGACAACAGTTCTTAACACAAATAAAATTTCGAAAATCATTTAAAAGAAATGATAGACAGAAATACTCCATGGAGCTCTTCAAGGACTATGATCTTACGACATTTATTCTTAACACAAATAAAATTTCAAAAATAATTAAAAAAATAATAATCAAAAATGCTCCATGGAGTTCTTTAATGACTTTGATCTTACGACAACAATTCTTAACACAAATAAAATTTCAAAAATAATTCCTATAAAATAATCAGAGTTGCTCAAAGAAGTCCCTTAAGAACTGTGATCTTACGACAACAATTCTTAACACAAAAAAAAAATAAAAATATTTTAAAAGAAATGATAATCAGAAATACTCCATGGAGTTCTTTAAGGACTATGATCTTACGACAACAATTCTTAACACAAATAAAATTTCAAAAATAATTCCTATAAAATAATCAGAGTTGCTCAAAGAAGATCACTAAGAACTGTGATCTTACGACAACAATTCTTAACACAAATAAAATTTAAAAATAATTTAAATGAAATGACAGACAGAAATACTCCATGGAGTTCTTTAAGGACTTTGATCTTACGACAACAATTCTCAACACAAATAAAACTTCAGAAATAATTTAAAAGAAATGATAATCACAAATACTCCATGGAGTTTTTTTAAGGACTATGATCTTACGACAACAATTCTTAACACAAATAAAATTTCAACAATAATTCCTATAAAATAATCAGAGTTGCTCAAAGAAGATCACTATGAACTGTGATCTTACGACAACAATTCTTAATACAAATAAAATTTAAAAATAATTTAAAAGAAATGACAGACAAAAATACTCCATGAAGTTCTTTAAGGACTTTGATCTTACGACAACAATTCTCGACACAAATAAAACCTCAGAAATAATTTAAAAGAAATGATAATCACAAATACTCCATGGAGTTTTTTTAAGGACTATGATCTTACGACAACAATTCTTAACACAAATAAAATTTCAACAATAATTCCTATAAAATAATCAGAGTTGCTCAAAAAAGTTCACTAAGAACTATGATCTTACGAGAACAATTCTTAACACAAATAAAATTTCAAAAATAATTTAAAAGAAATGATAGACAGAAATATTCCATAGAGCTCTTTAAGGACTATGATCTTACGACAACAATTCTAAACACAAATAAAATTTCAAAAATAGTAATCAGAAATGCTCCATGGAGTTCTTTAATGACTTTGATCTTACGACAACAATTCTCGACACAAATAAAATTTCAAAAATAATTCCTATAAAATAATCAGAGTTGCTCAAAGAAGTTCACTAAGAACTGTGATCTTACGACAACAATTCTTAACACAAATAAAATTTCAAAAATAATTCCTATAAAATAATCAGAGTTGCTCAAAGAAGATCATTAAGAACTGTGATCTTACGACAACAATTCTTAACACAAATAAAATTTAAAAATAATTTAAAAGAAATGACAGACAGAAATACTCCATGGAGTTCTTTAAGGACTTTGATCTTACGACAACAATTCTCGACACAAATAAAACCTCAGAAATAATTTAAAAGAAATGATAATCACAAATACTCCATGGAGTTTTTTTAAGGACTATGATATTACGACAACACTTCTTAACACAAATAAAATTTCAACAATAATTCCTATAAAATAATCAGAGTTGCTCAAAGGAGTCCCTTAAGAACTGTGATCTTACGACTACAATTCTTAACACAAATAAAATTTAAAAATATTTTAAAAGAAATGATAATCAGAAATACTCTATGGAGTTCTTTAAGGACTGTGATCTTACGACAACAATTCTTAACACAAATAAAACTTCAGAAATAATTTAAAAGAAATGATAATCACAAATACTCCATGGAGTTTTTTTAAGGACTATGATCTTACGACAACAATTCTTAACACAAATAAAATTTCAAAAATAATTCCTATAAAATAATCAGAGTTGCTCAAAGAAGATCACTAAGAACTGTGATCTTACGACAACAATTCTTAATACAAATAAAATTTAAAAATAATTTAAAAGAAATGACAGACAAAAATACTCCATGGAGTTCTTTAAGGACTTTGATCTTACGACAACAATTCTCGACACAAATAAAACCTCAGAAATAATTTAAAAGAAATGATAATCACAAATACTCCATGGAGTTTTTTTAAGGACTATGATCTTGCGACTACAATTCTTAACACAAATAAAATTTAAAAATATTTTAAAAGAAATGATAATCAGAAATACTCCATGGAGTTCTTTAAGGACTGTGATCTTACGACAACAATTCTCAACACAAATAAAACTTCAGAAATAATTTAAAAGAAATGATAATCACAAATACTCCATGGAGTTTTTTTAAGGACTATGATCTTACGACAACAATTCTTAACACAAATAAAATTTCAACAATAATTCCTATAAAATAATCAGAGTTGCTCAAAGAAGTTCACTAAGAACTATGATCTTACGACAACAATTCTTAACACAAATAAAATTTCAAAAATAATTTAAAAGAAATGATAGACAGAAATATTCCATAGAGCTCTTTAAGGACTATGATCTTACGACAACAATTCTTAACACAAATAAAATTTCAAAAATAGTAATCAGAAATGCTCCATGGAGTTCTTTAATGACTTTGATCTTACGACAACAATTCTCGACACAAATAAAATTTCAAAAATAATTCCTATAAAATAATCAGAGTTGCTCAAAGAAGATCATTAAGAACTGTGATCTTACGACAACAATTCTTAACACAAATAAAATTTAAAAATAATTTAAAAGAAATGACAGACAGAAATACTCCATGGAGTTCTTTAAGGACTTTGATCTTACGACAACAATTCTCGACACAAATAAAACCTCAGAAATAATTTAAAAGAAATGATAATCACAAATACTCCATGGAGTTTTTTTAAGGACTATGATCTTACGACAACACTTCTTAACACAAATAAAATTTTTTTTTTTTTTTTTTTTTTTTTTGAAAGGTTCCTAGCGGCACGCCGACGGACGTAGAAACCTCTCCCATCACTGTGCGCACAAGCGTCTCGCGTTTGCGCGGACAATGACAGTTCACTAGGCCATTGGATAGGATAGAGAACGTAATCCTTCAGAAGCAGTTCACCAGCCGTGCACGGTACATGTCGTCCAGTAAGACACTGTTGCGTACTGACTCAGAAGGTTACGGTAGAAGGTGTGAAAGTTTCGGTTTTGTCATATGGTCAATTTTGTATTGGTTTTTTTGTCATGTCAAGCTTTAAAGAATGTTATTGTTCATATTTATGCTGTGCCCTATAATTCAGTAATCTTTGGTGTGCCTATGATCTGTTAGATAGTCGATGTGTTTGTTATGTCCATTTTCGATGATCCTCATTTTAGTGTTGTTTTTATTATCTTTGAAAGTTGTCTTTCGTCCACATCCCTATCAGCACTATCAGCATTGGTCCAAATAAGTCCATATTAAAGAAAACCTTTCATACACTCAGTCGAAAAATCTAATTTGTCATAAATAGTCTACGTTAGTCAAAGTCGAAGTAGTCAGTTTTTGTCGATTTCGTCTTGATCACACGTTAGCTTCGAATCTATAAGCAAGCACTGTTAAATGCTGCACTTCCCACTATTAGTTACTTAGTTATTTTAAATTGATATTGAAAATTATAGAGAAAATTGAATCACGAAAGCACATCAAATGTTGAGAACTATGTATTAGCAAATTGAATACGCGAGATACTACTAATTATTTCATATTTGAATTAAATTTGTATTTGTATAGTGTATTTGTTAAAATTAACCGAATAGTGGGAAGCCCAGGAAACAGTTCAAAGTCTGCTGACTCAAAAAAAGATTCCGAGACTCGTCACAAAACACAAAAAATGCATTATGATTCACAACGACTCTCGAAACCTTCCCAGACTCAATAGACCAGAACTGTTTTCTGGGTATAGAAACTACTAGGCCCCAGCAGGTCCCTCCTGTTTATCGAGCATTTCTGATAAATCAGCCATACTCCATCTGTAGCAGCCGGTTCGCAATGAACCGTTGGAGGCGCATTAAAGTGTTAAAGGTGATATTTTCATTACAAGAATTACAATTAACATCCTTCACTTTAATACCGTCGAACCCTGTGATCTTGGCCAGGGTTCTTAACACAAATAAAATTTCAACAATAATTCCTATAAAATAATCAGAGTTGCTCAAAGAAGTTCACTAAGAACTATGATCTTACGACAACAATTCTTAACACAAATAAAATTTCAAAAATAATTTAAAAGAAATGATAGACAGAAATACTCCATAGAGTTCTTTAAGGACTATGATCTTACGACAACAATTCTTAACACAAATAAAATTTCAAAAATAATAATCAGAAATGCTCCATGGAGTTCTTTAATGACTTTGATCTTACGACAACAATTCTCGGCACAAATAAAATTTCAACAATAATTCCTATAAAATAATCAGAGTTGCTCAAAGAAGATCACTAAGAACTGTGATCTTACGACAACAATTCTTAACACAAATAAAATTTCAAAAATAATTTAAAAGAAATGATAATCACAAATAATCCATGGAGTTGTTTTTAAGGGAGATGATCTTACGACAACAATTCTTAACACAAATAAAATTTCAAAAATAATTCCTATAAAATAATCAGAGTTGCTCAAAGAAGATCATTAAGAACTGTGATCTTACGACAACAATTCTTAACACAAATAAAATTTAAAAATAATTCAAAAGAAATGACAGACAGAAATACTCCATAGAGTTCTTTAAGGACTTTGATCTTACGACAACAATTCTCGACACAAATAAAACCTCAGAAATAATTTAAAAGAAATGATAATCACAAATACTCCATGGAGTTTTTTTAAGGACTATGATCTTACGACAACACTTCTTAACACAAACAAAATTTCAACAATAATTCCTATAAAATAATCAGAGTTGCTCAAAGAAGTTCACTAAGAACTATGATCTTACGACAACAATTCTTAACACAAATAAAATTTCAAAAATAATTTAAAAGAAATGATAGACAGAAATACTCCATAGAGTTCTTTAAGGACTATGATCTTACGACAACAATTCTTAACACAAATAAAATTTCAAAAATAATAATCAGAAATGCTCCATGGAGTTCTTTAATGACTTTGATCTTACGACAACAATTCTCGGCACAAATAAAATTTCAACAATAATTCCTATAAAATAATCAGAGTTGCTCAAAGAAGATCACTAAGAACTGTGATCTTACGACAACAATTCTTAACACAAATAAAATTTCAAAAATAATTTAAAAGAAATGATAATCACAAATACTCCATGGAGTTGTTTTTAAGGGAGATGATCTTACGACAACAATTCTTAACACAAATAAAATTTCAAAAATAATTCCTATAAAATAATCAGAGTTGCTCAAAGAAGATCACTAAGAACTATGTTCTTACGACAACAGTTCTTAACACAAATAAAATTTCGAAAATCATTTAAAAGAAATGATAGACAGAAATACTCCATGGAGCTCTTCAAGGACTATGATCTTACGACATTTATTCTTAACACAAATAAAATTTCAAAAATAATTAAAAAAATAATAATCAAAAATGCTCCATGGAGTTCTTTAATGACTTTGATCTTACGACAACAATTCTTAACACAAATAAAATTTCAAAAATAATTCCTATAAAATAATCAGAGTTGCTCAAAGAAGTCCCTTAAGAACTGTGATCTTACGACAACAATTCTTAACACAAAAAAAAAATAAAAATATTTTAAAAGAAATGATAATCAGAAATACTCCATGGAGTTCTTTAAGGACTATGATCTTACGACAACAATTCTTAACACAAATAAAATTTCAAAAATAATTCCTATAAAATAATCAGAGTTGCTCAAAGAAGATCACTAAGAACTGTGATCTTACGACAACAATTCTTAACACAAATAAAATTTAAAAATAATTTAAATGAAATGACAGACAGAAATACTCCATGGAGTTCTTTAAGGACTTTGATCTTACGACAACAATTCTCAACACAAATAAAACTTCAGAAATAATTTAAAAGAAATGATAATCACAAATACTCCATGGAGTTTTTTTAAGGACTATGATCTTACGACAACAATTCTTAACACAAATAAAATTTCAACAATAATTCCTATAAAATAATCAGAGTTGCTCAAAGAAGATCACTATGAACTGTGATCTTACGACAACAATTCTTAATACAAATAAAATTTAAAAATAATTTAAAAGAAATGACAGACAAAAATACTCCATGAAGTTCTTTAAGGACTTTGATCTTACGACAACAATTCTCGACACAAATAAAACCTCAGAAATAATTTAAAAGAAATGATAATCACAAATACTCCATGGAGTTTTTTTAAGGACTATGATCTTACGACAACAATTCTTAACACAAATAAAATTTCAACAATAATTCCTATAAAATAATCAGAGTTGCTCAAAAAAGTTCACTAAGAACTATGATCTTACGAGAACAATTCTTAACACAAATAAAATTTCAAAAATAATTTAAAAGAAATGATAGACAGAAATATTCCATAGAGCTCTTTAAGGACTATGATCTTACGACAACAATTCTAAACACAAATAAAATTTCAAAAATAGTAATCAGAAATGCTCCATGGAGTTCTTTAATGACTTTGATCTTACGACAACAATTCTCGACACAAATAAAATTTCAAAAATAATTCCTATAAAATAATCAGAGTTGCTCAAAGAAGTTCACTAAGAACTGTGATCTTACGACAACAATTCTTAACACAAATAAAATTTCAAAAATAATTCCTATAAAATAATCAGAGTTGCTCAAAGAAGATCATTAAGAACTGTGATCTTACGACAACAATTCTTAACACAAATAAAATTTAAAAATAATTTAAAAGAAATGACAGACAGAAATACTCCATGGAGTTCTTTAAGGACTTTGATCTTACGACAACAATTCTCGACACAAATAAAACCTCAGAAATAATTTAAAAGAAATGATAATCACAAATACTCCATGGAGTTTTTTTAAGGACTATGATATTACGACAACACTTCTTAACACAAATAAAATTTCAACAATAATTCCTATAAAATAATCAGAGTTGCTCAAAGGAGTCCCTTAAGAACTGTGATCTTACGACTACAATTCTTAACACAAATAAAATTTAAAAATATTTTAAAAGAAATGATAATCAGAAATACTCTATGGAGTTCTTTAAGGACTGTGATCTTACGACAACAATTCTTAACACAAATAAAACTTCAGAAATAATTTAAAAGAAATGATAATCACAAATACTCCATGGAGTTTTTTTAAGGACTATGATCTTACGACAACAATTCTTAACACAAATAAAATTTCAAAAATAATTCCTATAAAATAATCAGAGTTGCTCAAAGAAGATCACTAAGAACTGTGATCTTACGACAACAATTCTTAATACAAATAAAATTTAAAAATAATTTAAAAGAAATGACAGACAAAAATACTCCATGGAGTTCTTTAAGGACTTTGATCTTACGACAACAATTCTCGACACAAATAAAACCTCAGAAATAATTTAAAAGAAATGATAATCACAAATACTCCATGGAGTTTTTTTAAGGACTATGATCTTGCGACTACAATTCTTAACACAAATAAAATTTAAAAATATTTTAAAAGAAATGATAATCAGAAATACTCCATGGAGTTCTTTAAGGACTGTGATCTTACGACAACAATTCTCAACACAAATAAAACTTCAGAAATAATTTAAAAGAAATGATAATCACAAATACTCCATGGAGTTTTTTTAAGGACTATGATCTTACGACAACAATTCTTAACACAAATAAAATTTCAACAATAATTCCTATAAAATAATCAGAGTTGCTCAAAGAAGTTCACTAAGAACTATGATCTTACGACAACAATTCTTAACACAAATAAAATTTCAAAAATAATTTAAAAGAAATGATAGACAGAAATATTCCATAGAGCTCTTTAAGGACTATGATCTTACGACAACAATTCTTAACACAAATAAAATTTCAAAAATAGTAATCAGAAATGCTCCATGGAGTTCTTTAATGACTTTGATCTTACGACAACAATTCTCGACACAAATAAAATTTCAAAAATAATTCCTATAAAATAATCAGAGTTGCTCAAAGAAGATCATTAAGAACTGTGATCTTACGACAACAATTCTTAACACAAATAAAATTTAAAAATAATTTAAAAGAAATGACAGACAGAAATACTCCATGGAGTTCTTTAAGGACTTTGATCTTACGACAACAATTCTCGACACAAATAAAACCTCAGAAATAATTTAAAAGAAATGATAATCACAAATACTCCATGGAGTTTTTTTAAGGACTATGATCTTACGACAACACTTCTTAACACAAATAAATTTTTTTTTTTTTTTTTTTTTTTTTGAAAGGTTCCTAGCGGCACGCCGACGGACGTAGAAACCTCTCCCATCACTGTGCGCACAAGCGTCTCGCGTTTGCGCGGACAATGACAGTTCACTAGGCCATTGGATAGGATAGAGAACGTAATCCTTCAGAAGCAGTTCACCAGCCGTGCACGGTACATGTCGTCCAGTAAGACACTGTTGCGTACTGACTCAGAAGGTTACGGTAGAAGGTGTGAAAGTTTCGGTTTTGTCATATGGTCAATTTTGTATTGGTTTTTTTGTCATGTCAAGCTTTAAAGAATGTTATTGTTCATATTTATGCTGTGCCCTATAATTCAGTAATCTTTGGTGTGCCTATGATCTGTTAGATAGTCGATGTGTTTGTTATGTCCATTTTCGATGATCCTCATTTTAGTGTTGTTTTTATTATCTTTGAAAGTTGTCTTTCGTCCACATCCCTATCAGCACTATCAGCATTGGTCCAAATAAGTCCATATTAAAGAAAACCTTTCATACACTCAGTCGAAAAATCTAATTTGTCATAAATAGTCTACGTTAGTCAAAGTCGAAGTAGTCAGTTTTTGTCGATTTCGTCTTGATCACACGTTAGCTTCGAATCTATAAGCAAGCACTGTTAAATGCTGCACTTCCCACTATTAGTTACTTAGTTATTTTAAATTGATATTGAAAATTATAGAGAAAATTGAATCACGAAAGCACATCAAATGTTGAGAACTATGTATTAGCAAATTGAATACGCGAGATACTACTAATTATTTCATATTTGAATTAAATTTGTATTTGTATAGTGTATTTGTTAAAATTAACCGAATAGTGGGAAGCCCAGGAAACAGTTCAAAGTCTGCTGACTCAAAAAAAGATTCCGAGACTCGTCACAAAACACAAAAAATGCATTATGATTCACAACGACTCTCGAAACCTTCCCAGACTCAATAGACCAGAACTGTTTTCTGGGTATAGAAACTACTAGGCCCCAGCAGGTCCCTCCTGTTTATCGAGCATTTCTGATAAATCAGCCATACTCCATCTGTAGCAGCCGGTTCGCAATGAACCGTTGGAGGCGCATTAAAGTGTTAAAGGTGATATTTTCATTACAAGAATTACAATTAACATCCTTCACTTTAATACCGTCGAACCCTGTGATCTTGGCCAGGGTTCTTAACACAAATAAAATTTCAACAATAATTCCTATAAAATAATCAGAGTTGCTCAAAGAAGTTCACTAAGAACTATGATCTTACGACAACAATTCTTAACACAAATAAAATTTCAAAAATAATTTAAAAGAAATGATAGACAGAAATACTCCATAGAGTTCTTTAAGGACTATGATCTTACGACAACAATTCTTAACACAAATAAAATTTCAAAAATAATAATCAGAAATGCTCCATGGAGTTCTTTAATGACTTTGATCTTACGACAACAATTCTCGGCACAAATAAAATTTCAACAATAATTCCTATAAAATAATCAGAGTTGCTCAAAGAAGATCACTAAGAACTGTGATCTTACGACAACAATTCTTAACACAAATAAAATTTCAAAAATAATTTAAAAGAAATGATAATCACAAATAATCCATGGAGTTGTTTTTAAGGGAGATGATCTTACGACAACAATTCTTAACACAAATAAAATTTCAAAAATAATTCCTATAAAATAATCAGAGTTGCTCAAAGAAGATCATTAAGAACTGTGATCTTACGACAACAATTCTTAACACAAATAAAATTTAAAAATAATTCAAAAGAAATGACAGACAGAAATACTCCATAGAGTTCTTTAAGGACTTTGATCTTACGACAACAATTCTCGACACAAATAAAACCTCAGAAATAATTTAAAAGAAATGATAATCACAAATACTCCATGGAGTTTTTTTTAAGGACTATGATCTTACGACAACACTTCTTAACACAAACAAAATTTCAACAATAATTCCTATAAAATAATCAGAGTTGCTCAAAGAAGTTCACTAAGAACTATGATCTTACGACAACAATTCTTAACACAAATAAAATTTCAAAAATAATTTAAAAGAAATGATAGACAGAAATACTCCATAGAGTTCTTTAAGGACTATGATCTTACGACAACAATTCTTAACACAAATAAAATTTCAAAAATAATAATCAGAAATGCTCCATGGAGTTCTTTAATGACTTTGATCTTACGACAACAATTCTCGGCACAAATAAAATTTCAACAATAATTCCTATAAAATAATCAGAGTTGCTCAAAGAAGATCACTAAGAACTGTGATCTTACGACAACAATTCTTAACACAAATAAAATTTCAAAAATAATTTAAAAGAAATGATAATCACAAATACTCCATGGAGTTGTTTTTAAGGGAGATGATCTTACGACAACAATTCTTAACACAAATAAAATTTCAAAAATAATTCCTATAAAATAATCAGAGTTGCTCAAAGAAGATCACTAAGAACTATGTTCTTACGACAACAGTTCTTAACACAAATAAAATTTCGAAAATCATTTAAAAGAAATGATAGACAGAAATACTCCATGGAGCTCTTCAAGGACTATGATCTTACGACAACAATTCTTAACACAAATAAAATTTCAAAAATAATTCCTATAAAATAATCAGAGTTGCTCAAAGAAGTCCCTTAAGAACTGTGATCTTACGACAACAATTCTTAACACAAAAAAAAAATAAAAATATTTTAAAAGAAATGATAATCAGAAATACTCCATGGAGTTCTTTAAGGACTATGATCTTACGACAACAATTCTTAACACAAATAAAATTTAAAAAAAAAATCCTTTAAAATAATCAGAGTTGCTCAAAGAAGATCACTAAGAACAATGATCTTACGACAACAATTCTTAACACAAATAAAATTAAAAAAAAAATCAGATATGCTCCATGGAGTTCTTTAATGACTTTGATCTTACACAACAATTCTCGACACAAATAAAATTTCAAAAATAATTCCTATAAAATAATCAGAGTTGCTCAAAGGAGTCCCTTAAGAACTGTGATCTTACGACTACAATTCTTAACACAAATAAAATTTAAAAATATTTTAAAAGAAATGATAATCAGAAATACTCTATGGAGTTCTTTAAGGACTGTGATCTTACGACAACAATTCTTAACACAAATAAAACTTCAGAAATAATTTAAAAGAAATGATAATCACAAATACTCAATGGAGTTGTTTTTAAGGGATATGATCTTACGACAACAATTCTTAACACAAATAAAATTTCAAAAATAATTCCTATAAAATAATCAGAGTTGCTCAAAGAAGATCACTAAGAACTGTGATCTTACGACAACAATTCTTAACACAAATAAAATTTAAAAATAATTTAAAAGAAATGACAGACAGAAATACTCCATGGAGTTCTTTAAGGACTTTGATCTTACGACAACAATTCTCGACACAAATAAAACCTCAGAAATAATTTAAAAGAAATGATAATCACAAATACTCCATGGAGTTTTTTTAAGGACTATGATCTTGCGACTACAATTCTTAACACAAATAAAATTTAAAAATATTTTAAAAGAAATGATAATCAGAAATACTCCATGGAGTTCTTTAAGGACTGTGATCTTACGACAACAATTCTCAACACAAATAAAACTTCAGAAATAATTTAAAAGAAATGATAATCACAAATACTCCATGGAGTTTTTTTAAGGACTATGATCTTACGACAACAATTCTTAACACAAATAAAATTTCAACAATAATTCCTATAAAATAATCAGAGTTGCTCAAAGAAGATCACTAAGAACTGTGATCTTACGACAACAATTCTTAATACAAATAAAATTTAAAAATAATTTAAAAGAAATGACAGACAAAAATACTCCATGGAGTTCTTTAAGGACTTTGATCTTACGACAACAATTCTCAACACAAATAAAACCTCAGAAATAATTTAAAAGAAATGATAATCACAAATACTCCATGGAGTTTTTTTAAGGACTATGATCTTACGACAACAATTCTTAACACAAATAAAATTTCAACAATAATTCCTATAAAATAATCAGAGTTGCTCAAAAAAGTTCACTAAGAACTATGATCTTACGAGAACAATTCTTAACACAAATAAAATTTCAAAAATAATTTAAAAGAAATGATAGACAGAAATATTCCATAGAGCTCTTTAAGGACTATGATCTTACGACAACAATTCTAAACACAAATAAAATTTCAAAAATAGTAATCAGAAATGCTCCATGGAGTTCTTTAATGACTTTGATCTTACGACAACAATTCTCGACACAAATAAAATTTCAAAAATAATTCCTATAAAATAATCAGAGTTGCTCAAAGAAGTTCACTAAGAACTGTGATCTTACGACAACAATTCTTAACACAAATAAAATTTCAAAAATAATTCCTATAAAATAATCAGAGTTGCTCAAAGAAGATCATTAAGAACTGTGATCTTACGACAACAATTCTTAACACAAATAAAATTTAAAAATAATTTAAAAGAAATGACAGACAGAAATACTCCATGGAGTTCTTTAAGGACTTTGATCTTACGACAACAATTCTCGACACAAATAAAACCTCAGAAATAATTTAAAAGAAATGATAATCACAAATACTCCATGGAGTTTTTTTAAGGACTATGATATTACGACAACACTTCTTAACACAAATAAAATTCCAACAATGATTCCTATAAAATAATCAGAGTTGCTCAAAGGAGTCCCTTAAGAACTGTGATCTTACGACTACAATTCTTAACACAAATAAAATTTAAAAATATTTTAAAAGAAATGATAATCAGAAATACTCTATGGAGTTCTTTAAGGACTGTGATATTACGACAACAATTCTTAACACAAATTGTAACGGTAGCCCTTTTTTGTTATTTATTATTTGTGTTATTTACTCGTTTATTAATTGTATCATTATAAAAGAATACAAAATCATATTAAATTCAAGCATGATTTACACGGACGTAGCCGGAGTTTAGACAAAACAGTCAATGAAATCGTAGCATACAACTTCGTGAAGTGTAGAAAGGTCAACCGCTACGCAGCGTAGTTGCGTACTGCGTACGCTGTAACGAGAATTACCGTTCGTGTTCTCGTTATCTTGCTAGAGAACACCGAAGTAGTTGGCTTTTGAATACTTGGCTTTGTAACGGATTAAGATGGGCAGACAATTCAATTACGAAAGCAATTTCTTTAACTGAAATCACACGAACATGATTAACGGAGACCGTCGGGCTTCTGTTTCCGGGAGCCATACCGTCGATCCAATCTGAGGAATTACAGAAATATTCTCGTTCACTTTGTCCCAGATCGTGGCAGAAGAAGGATCGTGGTGTAGTGTTTTTTCCGTGGTGTGATTTTGTAAGAAAGTATAAACGTGAAGAGTGCTTTAGTCTGAATTAACCATTTACTGTACCCCCGTTTAGGCCTTGTAAAAGTTAGCTAGTTTGTGCGGTTGTGAATTGTGCGAGTTGAACTGGAGTTCAAAGGTAAATGACTTGTGTTCGTTGTGTCCCCATATGTGCTAATTGTGTCCTCAAAGCCAAGCGCGCGCTACGGCTTCTATTTCCAAAAATAGCGTACACCGCACAAAGCAGAAAGCGAAAACAGCGTCCCGCTGCACCACCATACGTCACGCATCCACCTGCGATTTGGTGCCGAAGTTTGCCTGGCGGTTTAGGGCCAGAAGGGAGTAGCGACCGTCACCAACGCACTCCAGGCACGTTTTCATCGGCCATCCAAAGTTTTCGTGAAGTCACGGGCTCGAGAAGGACCTCCTAGAACCTCGTGCGTGACTGTGAAGTCGCGAGTAGCGGTACAAGCAACAGCCCGCTCGCTCGTCGATTCGTCTACGTCATCGACAACGTCATCGTAGAAAGCTACGAAGCGTAAGCTTCGCAAACCGTGAGTACGTTACCGAAACCTTGCATGCAAGCGTAATTAGCACGGACACTCGAAAGCGCTAGATAGATCTGAACCGCACACGTTAGGGCCAGAAGCAAAAAGGGGGAAAGAAGAAGAAAGGCCGGCCGTCCGGACGAGCAAGAATGCGTAGGTTATCAAATTGTTAGAATAATGAATGCCTAGGTTATCCAATTGTTAGTGTAAATAAATTCGAAAGTTTCACGTTTTTGTTTTCGTAAGACAATGTGTTAGTCAGTGATGTTTAAGAAAGTTTGAAGTACCTTTCACGTTTCGTTAGTTCTGGTTAGCGTCCTTTTGTTGTGTATTCCGTCTTCCAAAACGGAATGGGATTAAAGTGGATGGGGAATCTCTGCCCGTGATGATAACCTGGATAAGGTCGAGTTCTTGGAGTACGGTTGTCTTCCGGGATTCGTTGGTTATGTTCGTGTGAGGAAGGTTATTGAGGTGTAAGATTCTTTCGGGCAAATTGGATAGATGGGTCTGCTTACTTCTTCCTGCGCACTGTTAAGTATTTGGAAGCTGACCTCTTCGGTCAGTATCTAGCCGGGCGTAGAACACGACTAGTGGTCCTCCTAGGAGGTGGCGCATAAGCCACTTGTTTGAAAACTGGCCGGAAGTAGCAAGCAGACTCCAAGCCGCCTCATGGCTGCTACAAAATAAAACTTCAGAAATAATTTAAAAGAAATGATAATCACAAATACTCCATGGAGTTTTTTTAAGGACTATGATCTAACGACAACAATTCTTAACACAAATAAAATTTCAAAAATAATTCCTATAAAATAATCAGAGTTGCTCAAAGAAGATCACTAAGAACTGTGATCTTACGACAACAATTCTTAATACAAATAAAATTTAAAAATAATTTAAAAGAAATGACAGACAAAAATACTCCATGGAGTTCTTTAAGGACTTTGATCTTACGACAACAATTCTCGACACAAATAAAACCTCAGAAATAATTTAAAAGAAATGATAATCACAAATACTCCATGGAGTTTTTTTAAGGACTATGATCTTGCGACTACAATTCTTAACACAAATAAAATTTAAAAATATTTTAAAAGAAATGATAATCAGAAATACTCCATGGAGTTCTTTAAGGACTGTGATCTTACGACAACAATTCTCAACACAAATAAAACTTCAGAAATAATTTAAAAGAAATGATAATCACAAATACTCCATGGAGTTTTTTTAAGGACTATGATCTTACGACAACAATTCTTAACACAAATAAAATTTCAACAATAATTCCTATAAAATAATCAGAGTTGCTCAAAGAAGTTCACTAAGAACTATGATCTTACGACAACAATTCTTAACACAAATAAAATTTCAAAAATAATTTAAAAGAAATGATAGACAGAAATATTCCATAGAGCTCTTTAAGGACTATGATCTTACGACAACAATTCTTAACACAAATAAAATTTCAAAAATAGTAATCAGAAATGCTCCATGGAGTTCTTTAATGACTTTGATCTTACGACAACAATTCTCGACACAAATAAAATTTCAAAAATAATTCCTATAAAATAATCAGAGTTGCTCAAAGAAGTTCACTAAGAACTGCGATCTTACGACAACAATTCTTAACACAAATCAAATTTAAAAATATTTTAAAAGAAATGATAATCAGAAATACTCCATTGAGTTCTTTAAGGACTATGATCTTACGACAACAATTCTTAACACAAATAAAATTTCAACAATAATTCCTATAAAATAATCAGAGTTGCTCAAAGAAGTTCACTAAGAACTGTGATCTTACGACAACAATTCTTAACACAAATCAAATTTAAAAATATTTTAAAAGAAATGATAATCAGAAATACTCCATGGAGTTCTTTAAGGACTATGATCTTACGACAACAATTCTTAACACAAATAAAATTTCAACAATAATTCCTATAAAATAATCAGAGTTGCTCAAAGAAGTTCACTAAGAACTATGATCTTACGACAACAATGCTTAACACAAATAAAATTTCAAAAATAATTTAAAAGAAATGATAGACAGAAATATTCCATAGAGCTCTTTAAGGACTATGATCTTACGACAACAATTCTAAACACAAATAAAATTTCAAAAATAGTAATCAGAAATGCTCCATGGAGTTTCTTAATGACTTTGATCTTACGACAACAATTCTCGACACAAATAAAATTTCAAAAATAATTCCTATAAAATAATCAGAGTTGCTCAAAGAAGTTCACTAAGAACTGTGATCTTACGACAACAATTCTTAACACAAATAAAATTTAAAAAATAATTTAAAAGAAATGATAATCACAAATACTCCATGGAGTTGTTTTTAAGGGAGATGATCTTACGACAACAATTCTTAACACAAATAAAATTTCAAAAATAATTCCTATAAAATAATCAGAGTTGCCCAAAGAAGATCACTAAGAACTGTGATCTTACGACAACAATTCTTAACACAAATAAAATTTAAAAATAATTTAAAAGAAATGACAGACAGAAATACTCCATGGAGTTCTTTAAGGACTTTGATCTTACGACAACAATTCTCGACACAAATAAAATTTCAAAAATAATTCCTATAAAATAATCAGAGTTGCTCAAAGAAGTTCACTAAGAACTGTGATCTTACGACAACAATTCTTAACACAAATAAAATTTAAAAATATTTTAAAAGAAATGATAATCAGAAATACTCCATGGAGTTCTTTAAGGACTATGATCTTACGACAACAATTCTCAACACAAATAAAATTTCAACAATAATTCCTATAAAATAATCAGAGTTGCTCAAAGAAGATAACTAAGAACTGTGATCTTACGACAACAATTCTTAACACAAATAAAATTTAAAAATAATTTAAAAGAAATGATAAACAGAAATACTCCATGGAGTTCTTTAAGGACTATGATCTTACGACAACAATTCTTAACACAAATAAAATTTCAACAATATTTCCTATAAAATAATCAGAGTTGCTCAAAGAAGTTCACTAAGAACTATGATCTTACGACAACAATTCTTAACACAAATAAAATTTCAAAAATAATTCCTATAAAATAATCAGAGTTGCTCAAAGAAGATCATTAAGAACTGTGATCTTACGACAACAATTCTTAACACAAATAAAATTTAAAAATAATTTAAAAGAAATGACAGACAGAAATACTCCATGGAGTTCTTTAAGGACTATGATCTTACGACAACAATTCTCGACACAAATAAAACCTCAGAAATAATTTAAAAGAAATGATAATCACAAATACTCCATGGAGTTTTTTTAACCGTAGTGTGGCCAGCAAAAAAAACACCCGTAGAAGGCCGGCAGGGTACCCGGGTACCCACGAAATGGAAATGATCATATCTCAGCGATTTTTCCACCGATTTTAAAAGTTTTTGCCTCATTCAACTCAGAAACTCATTATCTATCGAGATCGTATTTGGTTGGACCGGTCCGATCACCTTGGGTACCGGAAAATCCGGATTTACGGATCCATGTTTTTATGCAATACAATATACGGGATTTTCGGTAGGTTAGTAGCAATTTCGGTACCAAGCATCGTAAAATTGCTTTGGCATATTGTATCTGACTGGCCTGGAATCATAAAACGTGTTGACTTTGAAACTGTGATTTCGGAACACGCTTCTCGTGGGGCCATGGTTGACCATAAACAATTTAAGATATCCTAGCCTTAACAATGTGGGTTTCAATATGGTAGAGGGACATGCTCCCAAAAATATGGATTTTCCGAAAACCACGGTGATTAGATCGGTCTAACCAAATATTTCCCCGATAGATGATGAGTTTCTGAGTTGAATGAGCTAAAAATTTCCAAAATCTATGAAAAATTGACGGAGATATGATCATTTCAATTTCGTGGGTACCCGGGTACCCTGCCGGCCTTCCACGTAATAAAAAAATGCAGGAGCCCCTCCCCCTGCCCCTCCTCACTTTAAAATTCGGTCAACCCCATTAAAAGATGTATATTCACGAGTTCTAAGATCTAACAGAGTTCCAACATCCTAGTCTCAACAACCATTAAAATATCGAGATTTGAAATTGAAAAAGGTACCCGGGTACCCTGCCGGCCACATAAGTGTTAAGGACTATGATATTACGACAACACTTCTTAACACAAATAAAACTTCAACAATAATTCCTATAAAATAATCAGAGTTGCTCAAAGAAGTTCACTAAGAACTATGATCTTACGACAACAATTCTTAACACAAATAAAATTTCAAAAATAATTTAAAAGAAATGATAGACAGAAATACTCCATAGAGTTCTTTAAGGACTATGATCTTACGACAACAATTCTTAACACAAATAAAATTTCAAAAATAATAATCAGAAATGCTCCATGGAGTTCTTTAATGACTTTGATCTTACGACAACAATTCTCGGCACAAATAAAATTTCAACAATAATTCCTATAAAATAATCAGAGTTGCTCAAAGAAGATCACTAAGAACTGTGATCTTACGACAACAATTCTTAACACAAATAAAATTTCAAAAATAATTTAAAAGAAATGATAATCACAAATACTCCATGGAGTTGTTTTTAAGGGAGATGATCTTACGACAACAATTCTTAACACAAATAAAATTTCAAAAATAATTCCTATAAAATAATCAGAGTTGCCCAAAGAAGATCACTAAGAACTGTGATCTTACGACAACAATTCTTAACACAAATAAAATTTAAAAATAATTTAAAAGAAATGACAGACAGAAATACTCCATGGAGTTCTTTAAGGACTTTGATCTTACGACAACAATTCTCAACACAAATAAAATTTCAAAAATAATTCCTATAAAATAATCAGAGTTGCTCAAAGAAGTTCACTAAGAACTGTGATCTTACGACAACAATTCTTAACACAAATAAAATTTAAAAATATTTTAAAAGAAATGATAATCAGAAATACTCCATGGAGTTCTTTAAGGACTATGATCTTACGACAACAATTCTCAACACAAATAAAACTTCAGAAATAATTTAAAAGAAATGATAATTACAAATACTCCATGGAGTTCTTTAAGGACTATGATCTTACGACAACAATTCTCAACACAATAAAACTTCAGAAATTATTTAAAAGAAATGATAATCACAAATATTCTATGGAGTTTTTTTTTAAGGACTATGATCTTACGACAACAATCCTGAACACAAATAAAATTTCAAAAATAATTCCTATAAAATAATCAGAGCTGCTCAAAGAAGTTCACTAAGAACTGTGATCTTACGACAACAATTCTTAACACAAATAAAATTTCAAAAATAATTAAAAAAATAATCAGAAATGCTCCATGGAGTTTTTTAAGGACTATGATCTTACGACAACAATTCTTAAAACAATTCAAATTTCAAAAATAATAAAAAAAAATAATCAGAAATGCTCCATGGAGTTCTTTAAGGACTATGATCTAACGACAACAATTCTTAACACAAATAAAATTTCAAAAATAATTCCTATAAAATAAGTTGCTCAAAGGAGTCCCTTAAGAACTGTGATCTTACGACAACAATTCTTAACACAAATGATATTTAAAAAAATATTTTAAAAATGATTATCAGAAATAATCTATGGAGTTCTTTAAGGACTTTGATCTTACGACAACACTTCTTAACACAATTAAAATTTCAAAAATAATTCCTATGAAATTATCAGAGTTGCTCAAAGAAGTTCACTAAGAACTGTGATCTTACGACAACAATTCTTGACACAAATAATATTTCAAAATTAATTCGAATACTACAATAAGATTTGCTCCAAGGAGTTATCTAAAAACTCTGATCTTACAACAACAATTCTTAACACAAATAAAATTTCAAAAATAATTTTAAAAAATTATAATCAGGAATGCTCCATTGAGTTCCTTAATGACTTGATCTTACGACAACAATTCTCGATACAAATAAAATTTCAAAAATAATTCCAATAAAATAATCAGATTTGCTCAAAGGAGTCCCTTAAGAATTGTGATCTTACGACAACAATTCCTAACACAAATAAAATTAAAAAAATGATAGACAGAAATGCTCCATGGAGATCTTTAAAGACATTGATCTTGCGACAACATTTCTTGACACAATTAAAATTTCAAAAATTATTCCTATAAAATAATCAGAATTGCTTAAAGAAGTTCACTAAGAACTGTAATCTTACGGCAACAATTCTTGCACAAAAAAAATTTCAAAAATATTTTCAATAAAATAATCAGAGTTGCTTCAGGGAGTTCAATAAGAACTGTGATCTTACGACAATTACTAACACAAATAAAATCTCAAAAATCTTATGACAACAATTCCTAACACAAGTAAAATAAAAAAAAATCAGAATCGCTGCTATTGCTGCAATCAGTTATCAATAGATCATTTTTCTAAAAAAGAATGACCACTGACCAGTTACCTCAAGGGTTCGGTAATAAATTTAGAAAATTACAAATTGTCACTAGAAATCCTCCACAAAGTTAAATGAATCTGTAGCTATCTAAAAAGAATCAAAATGAATTCATGAAAATTGTAAATAAAATTGAAAGATTTACCGATATCCGACATGATTTTAGAATTTATTTGGAATAAATTAATATAGGTATTCCTAATTGTCACTAGAAATCCTACGCCATCCTACTGAGTATTTCTGAAAGTAAAGATGAATACCTGCTTACCTACTTCTCACTGGCGAAGCTCCGTGGAATCTTAGTCGATAGAATTCTTTTCCACTGGTGTCGGTCCTGCGCCACTCGGTTTTGGTCCTTTTAGACGTACAGACTTATGTCCTGTGGTCCTCCGCAAATAGTCGTCGGGTGGGCAACTTGGCACGGGATCGCCGGCGTCGCTCCGGATTATTACTGGATATCTTTACATCTTGTTATACACGCCGCCGCCGGATATTGATTACTTTTAATCATCACCAAATAAAGCAGCACTTCAACACCCTGAAATGCTGTTGACCCCGTGGGTAAACCTATCACAAATCACTTTTTATTCAAAGTAGGTAACTACTTCAATAAATTCTTCCACTATTTAAATTTTTTCACTACATACACACTATAGGTACCGGATATACTTTTTCCTCTCAGCTTTTTTCGAAAGCTTGGGACAAAACACTTCCACCGTACATTCCCCATCACTTTAGCGCGGACAGATGTGGTGAGCAAGATCTTGCTTATTACCGGACCGGCACACACGACGACGGAGCTGGAGAGTCTACGCGAAAAACAAATAAATTAGTCAATTAAATTAAAAAACAACTTTCGGCACAGCGAACGCGGAAAACGACTGATTTTTTCTTTTTTTTTCACGACTGTTGTTGTTTTTATGCAAACTGCTTCGTTTGCATAACTGTCAACCACCGCGTAGGAAAAAAACTAAACAAAAAGAAGAAACGCATTTATGCTGCGTTTTGTTCGAGCAGCAGCACACCTAACAGTTCCTAACAGATGTCTCACGTCTCACATTTTTCCTGGTGGGTTGTGTGGTTCGTCACTGTTGGTGTCGGCACGAAGCTTTGTTTCAATATATCGATTTCATGGCAAGTAGCAATACATATTGGTTCACCAGTCCTCCCAATTGTGAGGTGACGCAAAATCTTTTTCATTTAGAATTTTCATGGTCTCACCATTCTTCCAAATTGTGAGGTGACACATTTGTGTGTAGGCGCCATCCACAAATTACGTAACACTCTAGGGGGAGGGGGGGAGTATGGCCGAGCGTTACGGTCCATACAAAAAATTTCGGGTTTTCATACAAAAAAGCGTTACGGAGGGGGGAGGGGGGTCGAAAAATGTCGATTTTAGCGTTACGTAATAAATGGATGCTGCCGTACGTACAGGTCGGACTCTGTGGGGTATGAACAAAGCTGAGTAGCATTCCCCATGCGTGTATTTCCCCTAGCAAGCATCAGTGACAGCCAGCACCATGACGGGGTCGTCGTCAGTGTAATGCTGCCTCATTGACGAGTGGACTGTTGGCGGAGCAAGTCGCCATCACCGTGAGGTTCCGTATTATGCCAAGTGATTCTACTGCAGTTTGCTAAGATGGCTGGGAACGGATTGTTCCAGTGAGTTGCCCGGCATTCACAGACTCCATTATCCGGAGTCGGGTTCTGGTGCTTCTCAAAATAATATCTCGCGAACGGTATGATGTAAGAAGCTGAAATGTTGCCTAATTACTAATCAAAGTTGGTTTGACAAAATGTCGAAATTTCAGCTTCATAGAGCCTTCCGTCCCCTAGATATATGTTTGAGAAGCATCAGAACCTGACTCCGGATAATCGAGTCCAATCGGTATACAGTACAATTGCATGGATCGCATCGCTTATCAAAGTGAATCCTTGATCTATGCAACTATCAATCCCTCCCTACTAACAAAACTCCTTCCCGTGACAACTGTGGAGGGTCCAGTAGTACATACAACCTCTAGTAGCAACGGTTGTCGAACTAACATTCCTTTCCTTCCCCGGTAGACCATAAGGACGTGGCCAGCGCCGTTATTGACCCAATAAAGTTTGAGCTCTCGAAACGTGTACATTGAGGATGGAGGCAAATCCCAAGCCCCAAGCCAATTCATTGGTTCTCTGTGCAATTTCGCTAGGTCAGGTCAATCACGGAGTAGCAACTACGAAGTGTACGGTCACCAATGCTCATGCTCATGCTTTAGTATTGTGTTGTTCCATGTTGTGAATGCATATGGTTTGGTTTATTGATGTGTCCTCTGTTGCGTTTAGTTTATTCCTGTGTGGAATGGGCTTAAAGATTCTGCTCCTTGATGGAGTGGACACGCGCGATAGGATTTCTTTAATTAGATATGTTTTCGTATAGAATAGTGGACGATTGAGCGCGAAAGTTAGTGTTTATTGATCCATCACATCACCATCCATAGGTGACTCCTAAATTGACAATGTACCCTACCCTACTAAGAAAAATTCCTTCCTGAGACAAACGTGGACATGCAGCGAGTCGTGGTCTTTATAACAACGTTTGTCTCACTAACATTTCTCCCCATCCTCGATGGGACCTTACTAAAGTTTGGAGCTCTCGAACTGTGTACATTGAGAGTAGTAAGCTAGTCCCAAGCCCTATTCATTGGTTCCTTGTGCAATTTCGATTGCTCTGGTCAATCACGGAGTAGCAACTTCGAATTGTGTGGTCATCTATGCTCATGCTCATGGGGATTTCGTGAATAGTAATACATCAGCTGCTTCTCTTAATAGACTCCGACTGGCACTTAATGCCTGTGTTAGATATGTATTTAATCTTTCAAGATACTCTCACGTTTCCCATTTGCAAAATGTTTTACTAGGTAGCCAGTTTTCATAATTTTATAAATATAGATCATGTTTGCAAATCTTTACAATTATTAAAAATAAGACATCATACTATCTTTATAGTATGCTCCGGTTTATGAGGAATACGAGAACTATGATCCTAATAATACAGCATTCATCTTCATATTATGGTCAATCCTTTTTTGTGAGAGACATTTATTTTTGGAATCGTTTATCTTCTAATCTTAAGTTATCATCTTCTATATCCGCTTTCAGAAAGGGTCTTCTTGAAGAACTTGAACGTGTGCAGTAAAAGAGTTTTAGGAATCGGGCTCAGGAACATAGATTACACTAGTTTACAGCATTTTTGAACTCGGTAAGCTGATAATCATTTTTGGTGTAGAATCATGCCCTGAGTTCAAAAACGCGAAGGAAAAAAATTACAGTAGAGCGGAATTTTTTTCGACTTTCCATACAAGGTTGATGATTTAAATTCGATTTTTGTTCTATTTTTAAGCAACGTCGTTCACTTCACACATTTAATTCTCCGTAATCAATGCTCCGATTAAGCTGAATTTTTTACTGTAACTCGCCTACATATGATATGTCAAATAAATGTTTAGAAAGAATTTTTAAATTGTTATTTTCTTATTGAAACATTTAGCTAAAATTTAAGGAGATCGTCCATAAAACTCGTCAATATCTTGAATTTCATCAATCTGACGCAAAACCTGCATTCAGATGATCGAATGGTATTGTATTCAGCTTTCAATTTATGGAAAAAGATTTGAAATTGGTTGTACAAAATGCAAGATATTTGAATTTTAGTAAATTCCAAATTTTTAAAAGTTGTAAAACTCGATATTGAGCTAAAACTCAAAAACTGCTCTACTTAAAATTTTTTGAAGCACGGTTTCGAAATCAGTGCTAAATTGTACTTCAAAAATTTTGATCGTTGACACAAGTTCATGACTTTCGTTTTATTTTGTAAACTAGTGTTATTTAAGGCGTAGTCATAACATAATTTGCATCTCTTTGTAACATTGAGGGTCTGTGTCAATTGGCGAATTAAAATTAATTTTCACTTAAACTTGACAGTTCGATAATTATTTTCTTAGGAGAACTGTCAAGTTTAAGTGTTAAACTGTCAAATTTAAGTAAAAATTAATTTTAATGCGCCAATTGACACAGACCCTAAAAACCCGATTTAATCCACCTATGGTGAACAGAACCCTTCTTACACTTATTAAAATTATTGTTGTATTATTTGTATTTAACATATTTGTTTTGTGGAACTGACCAAAAGTTCTAGAAAATATTGTGGATTTGGCATCTAGTGGATTGGTTTCCAAAATAGCATCATGGACCATGGACTAAACTACCAGAAATGCCAGACACTTCCTAGAGTCTTGTATGCAATGTTTAAAAAATAGCTTACATATTCCGGAATTTTGTATCTTTTATTAACTGCTTAAAGATCTTGAATCGATTAACAAATGGGTAAGAAAATCAGCGAGATACACTTTGTCTAAATCAGTCAATTAAATTAGCTCCGAAGTACTTGGTATTCATGGTTATGGTGTAAAAACGACAAAAATGATATATCTACTAAGTTAATCAGTTTTGGCATTAGCTAGTTATTTTGGCTGTCTGGTTCTTCAAAGCTTTCATTTAACATATTGTTAGTTTCCATAAAATTCCTGTGTATTTGTAATTTGTTATTTATAATTTTGTTGAAAACAATAACCTGATGATTAACCTGGGGTTGTTAGGGGAATATCTGTAAATAAAAAGAAAATCGCGTTAAGTACTGTTCCTTTGAATTCCACTAAGAATTTGCATCCTTTGACAGATACGTATTTCGACCTCAACTGTAAGGTCGTCGTCAGTGTCTTGTAATTGACTCGACTCGACTCGAGTTGAGGTCGAAATACGTATCTGTCAAAGGATGCAAATTCTTAGTGGAATTCAAAGGAACAGTACTTAACGCGATTTTCTTTTTATTTAACAATAACCTGCTTGTATACACTTTGTATGAGGTCAGCATCATTTATTGAAAAATAATTTCCCATAGACTGGTCAAAAACAAATGCAAGATAACAAGTGAATACAGGGTGTTCCTTTCCTTAATGCTAATCCTTCGGGGGGTGATAGAGGACCATAATAGGTGAAAAAAATTGTTCTACGCATATGGTCAAATCTCAACCGTTCCGGAGTTATTGAACTTTTAATGTTTTTGACTATGCTTGCCCTAAATTGGCTGTAACTTCAAAATGGTTCAATTTATCGAAGTTCTTTTGATTGCATTGGAAAGATAACTAAATTTTCTATCTAATAACGTCTTTGAACCTGTTGGTTTTTGTAATTTAGTAAGTTTTGTAGGTCAAACAAGTTAAAAGTTAGCTATTTTTGACAAGTTTTTGCTTAATAACTTTGAAAAATGCATGGTAAATTAAATTTTTTTCTTAGAGAAACTTGTGCGCCTTGATTCGCTTAACAATTCGTTCTTTGACGTCAAACTCCTAACTCTTATCGTTTTCTTACAATTTCGATTTGAACACCCTATTTCGGATCAATAATTTGCCTCAGTAAATGCCACAGATGAAAGCTCACTTAACCCCACTGTGTCATTGGATCTGGCGTCTTGTTTTGCATCGCGCCACCGCGCGCACAGCACACTTGATCAGTCGTCCAATAGCAACAGCATGGCGCGTATGAATGACAAGAACGACGCTGCTGTGGGTTCATGTTGAATGATTTGGTGTGATTACCGTGATCCTGCGAGGCTCTTCATGATGATTAGGGAAGTGGCCTAGTGATTCTAGATGCAGGTTGATTATTATCGGTGAAAAGTAGAGGTTTTGATGTGACCGGAAGGGGCATAAACTAATGATTCTGAAAAAATAGAGTGGGAGGAATCTTGAAGTCACTGAAGGGAGTCACGTAGTTTCGGGGGAAATTAAATAATTCTGGTAGAGAATGAGGGTTCAAGAGATAGAATTTCGGTAAAAGAAACTCTGGGACACACGCTATTCTTAAAAGTGCAAAGCTGGAGCTTAGAACTAATGATTCGAAAAAGAATCTGGTTTTAGAAACTTTTGCTCTGCAGAAAGATAGCAGTTTTTCAAATTTATCTAGAAATTTCTTCAACGATTCATCAAAATTCCTACAGAAAATCGATCAAGCATTCTTTCCACGATTCCACGAACTCGCCCAAGAATTTCTTCAGAAAACTATCCAAAACATTTTTAGGCGTTCCTCAAGAAAACATTCCAGAGAGTCCTCATAGAATTTCTCCAGAAATTTAACCATGAATTCCTTTCAAAAGATTTTCCCGTAGATTTCACCAGATTTTTTTTTCAATTAAGTCTTCCCGGCATCGCTCTAAGGAATTTATTTCAAGGATTCCTCTAGCAATTCCTCCAAGTGTTGGTATAGGAATTCCTCTAAGGAATCTTTCAGTAATTTATGAAAGGATTCCTGTATTAATTACTCCAAGGATTACTCCACGAATTCCTTCGAGGGTCCCTACACGAAATCATCTGAAGCTTTCTATCAGAAATTCTCCAAGGACTCCTCCAAACTTTCTTCCTAGAATTCCTGCAACGATTCTTTCATGGATTCTTACAGTAGTTTCTCCAAACATTTCATTATGAAATTCTTCAACGATTCTCCATGGATTTCTCCAAAGAACTTTCCAGCAGAAGTTCCCCGGACAATTTATCCTACAATTTCTCTAAAGATTCTTTAATAATTTCTTCTAAGGATTTCTGCAGGAATTCCAACCACCAGGTATTTCACCAGGAATTCTTCTAAAAATTCCTCCAGGAATTCCACAACGAATTCCACCATGAATTGCATAAGAAATTTGTACAATAACTGTACCAGGAAATCCACTAGTTTCTCTAATTGAAGTTCCTCTGGGAATGCCTCTAGGAATGCGTCTAGGAATTCCTCCAAGAACTCCATCAGGAATTTCCAAAATTGCCAGTCAGTAGTGTCTTCAGGTATGCCACCTGGAGTTTTTCGAGGAATTCCATCAGGAAGTCATCCACGATATCCACTAGAAATTCTTTAAGGAGATCTACTAGGAATTTCACCAGGATTTGCATCAGGAATTCCACCAGAAATTTCTCCAGGAATTCCACCTTTAATTTTACCTAAAATTCTACTAAGAATTCCACCATGAATTCTTCCGATAATTCTAGAAAAAGCTTCTCTAAGAATTCTCTCAGGAGTAACTCCATGAATCCCATCAGGATTTTCAATAGAAATTCTTCTAGAAATTTCATTTTCTATCAGGAATTCCTCCTCCGATTCCATGGTGAATTTCTTTTGGAATGTCTTAAGGAATTCCTCTAGGTGTACCTTTTGGAATTCATTTTTGGATTCCTATGGGAATTCCTCTAGAGATTCTTTTGAAAATTCTTTCACAAATTCCTCTATTGGTTCCTTCGCAAATTCCTTCAGAGAAATCCTTCGTGAATTCCACCAAGGATTCCTTCAAAAATCGCCATGCATTACTTCAGGGATTCCTATTGAAATTCCTCCAGGGATTCTTTCAGAGTTTCCGGCAGAGTTTCCTTCAGGCATTCCCTAAAGGTTCCATCAGGAATTTCTCTAGCAATTTCTTCAGAAATTCCTCAAGTAAGTCTTTCGGGAGTCCCTCCAGGGACTCCTTCAGGACTTGAGAAAAATTGTATCATTTGTAAACTATGTAAAATCTGTTGATACAAAAGATGAGGAGAATTTGCGCACATTTGAGGATGGGCTAAATGTTGCTCTACTCAAGTGGGCTTTTCCCTTCTACTAATAAAGAAAGATTAAGAAAGAAAAATACACCTTCCAAGTGTTGCTTAATGAATTTATCTAGAAATTCCGCCAGGGGTTTCTTCTGGAATTCCTCCAAAGTATCCTTTAGGAACTTTTCAGCAAGATTTATTTTTGGGATTTCTTCAGGAATCAGGCTTCGGGAATTCCCTCTGGGATTCCTTTAGGATTTTTTTCCGGGATGTCTTCAATAGTTCCTCCCAGGATGTCTTAATGAATTCCTCACGAGATTCCTTCAGAGATACCTTCAGGAATTCTTCCAGGGATTGCTTCAGGAATTTCTCTAGTTATCATTCCAGGAATTCCCCATGGAATTTCTTCAGGAATTTCATCTGAGATTCCTTCAGCGATGCCACCAAGGAATTCTTCAATAATTCATCCAGGCATTTTTGGAGGAACTCCTGGTAATTATTGGCGGATTTTTTTTGTAAAATTCTTGGAGGGATTCCTTGGCTCCTATTTGCCGGGGTTTCTTCAGGAATTCATTCCTTGTGAAATTCCATGTGGAATTCCTAATGGATTCCCTGGTGAAATTCTTGGAGGTATGAATGGTAAAATTCCTGAAGCAATTCCTGGGGGAATTCCTAAAGGGAATCCTAGAGGAAGTTCTAGGAGGAATTTTGGTGGAATTCCTGAGAAACGTTGTTTGGTTTCATGGAGGAAATCTAGAAGGAGTTTATGGAGGATTTCAGGAGGAATTTTTAGTGCATCCTAGAAAAGTTCCTGAAGGAATTTCCAGGGGATTCCTGATACAAATCCTAGAGAAATTTCAGGTGGCCATCCTGGTGGAATTAAAAATGCAAATCCTTGAATAAAATTTAGTGGAGCTCGTGGAGGAACTCTTGGTACAATTTCTGGAGAAACTCCTAGCGGAATTGCTGGTGAATTTAATGATGGAATTTATGCTGTATGTATTTCCTGGTGGGAATCCGGGTGAAATTCGTGGAGGAGTTCCGGGTGTTATTCCTGGTAGAATTCTTGGTATAATTTCACAGGGATTTTCTGGAGAAAATGCTGGTTTAGTTATTGAAGAAATTTGTTATCTACGTCATGGTGGAATTCGTTGTTGAATTACTTTTGAAATTTCTCGTGGTATTTCCGGAAGAATTCATGGTGAAAGTCCTGGGGGAATATTTAATAAAAAAAACCTTTTGCTAGAATTGATGGAGGAATTCTTGATTGAATTCCTGAAAGAATTTAAGGTGGACTCCCAGGTTAAATTCCTGGAGGAGCACCTGGTACGATTACAGGAGAAATCCCATATCTAGTTCCTGTTGGTATTTGTTGTGGAATTCCAGTTGGATATTCTGGTAGAATTCCTGGTAGAAATCAGGATGGAGTTTTAGGTGGAAACGCTGGACGAGTTCCAGGTGGAATTCCTAGAGGAATTTCTTACTGAATTACTTGTGGAATTCTAAGAAGAATATTTGCTGGAGTTCCTGCAGGAATTATTTGAGGAATTCCTTGGGCAATTCAAAGTGGAATTTCTTATGGATATCCTGGTAAAATTCTTGGCGGGATTTCTTGGTAGACTTCTTAAATTCATAATCCTGGTGGAATTCTTAAAAACATTTCTGGTGGAATTCATGATGAAATTTTGGCTGGAATCAATCGTGGAAATCTTGCTGATATTTCTGGAGGAGTTCCTGAAGAAGTCCTTGGAGAAACTTCTGGTAGAATTCCAGTAAGAGAAATTCCTGGAAGAACTGCTGGTTGAATTTTTGAAGGCATTTCAAGTGAAAAACTTGTGAAAATTTCTAGCAAAATGCATGGAGGAAATGTTGATGGAATTCCAAGAAGGATTCCTGTTGGAATCCATAGAGAGACTCCTGCTGGAATTCCTGGAGAATTTCTTGGTGGAATTCCTGGAGAAACTCAATAAGAAAATTCGGAAAGAATTTCTGGTGGAATTCATGGAGAAACTCCTTCTGGAATTCATGGAGGAATTCCTTGTGCAATTATTGGAAAAAGTTTCAAGTGAAATCGCTGCTGGATTTTCAGGTAGAATTTCAGGTAGACATCCTGGTAGCATTCCTAGAGGAAATCCTGATGGAATTTCTTTAGGAATTTTTAGAAGGATTCAAGAGTTCCGAATTAGTTTTTGGTGGAATTCCTGAAAAAATGCTTGGTGAAATTCCTGGAGGAAATGCTGAAAGAATTCCTGGGAGCAATTCCGGTCGAATCCTGATGGAATGCCTAGTGTAATTCCTATTGGAATTCCAGGTGAAGTTCTAGGTGGAAATCCTAGCAGAATATCTGGAACAATTCCTGGAGGAATTCCTGACAGAAATCCTGGCAAAATTCGTTGTGCATTCATTTTTTAGAGGAATTCTGGCTGGCACTGCTGGAGAAAAAAAAACCTGGTGGAATTCCTGAAGGAAATACTTATGGATTTCCTTGTAAAGTTCGTTAATCAACTTCTAGCAGATATCGTGGAGATTTTCTTATAAATAACTAGAAGGATTCCTGGTAGAATTACTAGAGAAATTCCTAGTGGAATCCTGGTGAAATTTCTGGAGGAAATCTGGTGTAATTTCAGGTGGAAAATCTGGTGAAATTTCTGAAGGAGTTCAGGCTAGAATTTCTGGTGGAAATCCTGGAGGAATTTCGGGTGTTATTTCAGATGAAAATCCTGGTAAAATTTCTGGAGGAATTTTGAGTGGAATACCTGGTGGAATTCCTGGATAAATAAATGAAGGAAATCCCGGTGAAATCTGCGGAGGAATTCCTGAAAGAATTCCTGGTAGAATTTCTAAAGGAATTCTCGGTAGAATTCCTGGAAAAAATCGTAGAATACCTCGAGGAATTCCTAAGTGTTCCTGGTGGAAATCCTGATGAAATTCCTAGAGAAACTCCGAGTATAATTCCTGGTGGAAATACTGGCTAAATTCCTGAAGGTATTCCGAGTGTAATTGCAGGTGGAAATCCTGGTAGAATTTCTTGAGGAATCCCATGTGGAATACCTGGAAAAATTCTCGAAGGAATTCCTGGTAGAGTTCCTGATAAAAATTCTCGGAGGAATGCCGTGTACAAGTCCTGGTTAAATTCTTGGAGGAATTACTGGTAGAATTCCTGTAGTAATTCGTAGTAGAATGCCTGAAAAAAAATCTAGTGAAATTCCCAAAGGATTTCTGAAGGATTTAAAAAAAGAACTTCTGCTGGAAGAACTTCTGGCGGAATATCTAGTAGAATTCCTTAATGAATCGTGAAGGAACTCCTGATTGAATTCCTGGAAAAAATAACTCCTGATGCAAATCCTGGCGGAATTTCTGGTGGAATTCTTAGAGGCGTTTCTGGAGGTATTCCCATAGAAACTTCACCCAGAGAAACTGGTGGATTTCCAGGCGAAACTTTTGGTATCATTATTGGAGAATTTTTTTTTTAATTTTTGGAAAGTTTTCGGCTTTTGCATCGACGAAACGTCGGAATGTCGATGCAATAATCGTTTTAGCTGCTAAGAAGACTGAAAGAGCCGAAAACTTTCCGAAAATCAGCAATCATAGTCGAAAGCATCCACGAAATTTATTATGCAATTTCTGCTAGAATTCCTAGAGGAATGTCTGAAAGAATACCTGGTGAATACCTGGTGGTTGTAATTCTTAACGAATTCCCGGTGAAATTTCTAGAGGAATTCATAGAGTTACTCTTGAAAATATTCTTAGAGAAGCTTTTTCTAGAATTATCGAAAGAATTCGTGGTGGAATTCTAAGAGGAGTTTTAGGTTAAATCTCCGTTGGAATTTCTGTAGGTAATTCTGGTGGAATTCCTTGAGGAATCCTTGGTGGAATTCCTGAAGCAAATCCTGGTGAAATTCCTAGTAGATCTCCTTAAAGAATTTCTAGATGATATCACGGAGAACTTCCTGATGGCACTTCTCGAGAAACTCCAGAAGACACTACCAATTGACAATTTTGGAGGAATTCCTGATGGTGTTCTTGGAGAAATTTCTAGAGGCATTCCCAGATAATTTTCACCTAGAGAAACTAGTAGATTTCCTGGTCGACCTACTGTAGAAATTCCTGGAGAAATTAATGAAAGAATTCCTGGTGAAATATCTGGTGGTTGGAATTCCTGCAGTTTTGATTCCCTCCAGAAATCCTTGGAAGAAATTATCAAAGAATCTTAGGTAGAATAAATGGAGGAAAAGAAACATTTCTGGTGGAATTCCTGATGTAATTTTGTCTGGAATTCATCGTGGAAATCCTGCTGAAATTTCTGAAGGAATTCCTGGTGAAGTCCTCGGAGAAATTTCTGGTATAATTCCAGTAAGAATTCCAAGAGAAATTCCTAGAAAAACTACTGGTTGAATTTCTGAAGGAATTTCTGGTGAAAAACTTGAGAGAATTCCTGGGATATCTGGCAAAATGCATGGAGGAATTGTTGGTGGAATTTCTAGAAGGATACTTGATGGAATTCAGATAGACGTCTGGTGGAATTCCTGGAGGAACTCATTGGGAAAATTCGGAAAGAATTTCTGGTGGAATTCATGGAGAAACTCCTTCTGGAATTCATGGAGGAATTCCTGGTGCAATTATTGGAAAAAGTTTCAAGTGGAATCCCTGCAGGAATTTCTGGTAGAATTTTAGGCAGACATCCTGGTTGATTTCCTTGATAAAATCCTGATAGATTTTCTTTAGGAATTCTTAGAAGGATTCCTGGTGGTACTCTTCGTTTAGTTTTTGGTAGAATTCCTGAAGGAATTCTTGTTGAAATTCCTGGAGAAAATGCTGAAAGAATTCTTGGGAGAATTTCCGGTCAAACCCTGGCGGAATGCCTGGTGTAATTCCTGGTTGAATTCCAGGTGAAATTCTAGGTGGAAATCCAGGTGGGAGTCCAGATGGAAATCCTGGAAGAATTTTCGGAACAATTCCTGGATGAATTCCTGACAGAATTCCTGGCAGAGTGCCTTGTGGAATTCATGTAGAATTTCTGATGGAATTCTGGCTTGAATTGCTGAAGAAAAAACCTGATGGAATTCCTGAAGGAAATACTTATGGATTTCCTTGGAGAGTTCGTTCATCAACATTTAGTGCATATCGGAGATTTTCTTAGAAATCACTAGAAGGATTCCTGGTAGAACTACTAGAGAGATTCCTGGCGAAATTTCTGAAGGAATTTCGAGTGCAATAGTTCTTGGTGCATTTCTTGTAGGATTTCCAGGTAGATTTCCAAGAGAAATTCCTGATAGAATTTCTAAAGAAATTCCTGGTAGAATTCGTGATAGGATTCCTGGTGGAGTTTCTAAGGGGGTTCTTGATGGAAATCCTGATGAAATCCCTTGAGAAATTCCGGGTGGAATTCCAGGTGGAAATCCTGGTAAAATTTCTTGAGGAATCCCATGTCAGGGTGTCTACTCATAACTCAAAATAAAATTCCCTGAGTTTTCCAGGTTTTTCCAGATGAAATTTTAAAAGTTTATAATTCAAAAAAAAAAAACAAATTTTCTAAAAATTATAAAGGCAGACTTAGGGTATCATCGGCAGGTTTGTTGTCTTCGTTATGAGGGATTTATGTCGGCCAAATTGCCTGAAACTTGATCATATTCAGCTTGGTTGGTTTCAAAAAAGCCCCCATGACGAAAAGAACAAAACTGTCGAAAATACGTAAGTTCCCCTACTCTTCAAAAATTCTTTCAAGATTTCTGAGCATAATTCCTGGAATTTCTTCCAAAGTTTCTTCATGGCTTAGCGTAGCATTCTTTCACACGAGATATCTGTTTGAGTACGTCCCGATATTTCTTGCAAAGGTTTTTCGATATACTTCTAGAGATTCTCGCTGGATTCCTCCTGAAGTTCCATCCAAAACTATTCAAAGTTTCTTCAAGAATGTCATTGGTCGAACCTCGTAGCTATGCGGTTAGAGTCCGGGTGAATGAGGGTTCGATTCCCGCTCAGAGCGATGAAATTTTTCACGAGAATAGCTTCTTTTCCGTAGCCACTCTGATGTTAAGTTTCGTTCAATCGATACAGCCGCCGGCTGAAGCCAGTGTCCATGTCTTTTTTAGTGGTTTTCCAGGACAGCTATCCATAAAATATTGGATTTTTACCGATAGTTTTACGATATTCCTCTTGTTTTCCTCGTGGAACTTTGTCCGCAGCTGCTTTCAGGATTCCATGAGGTTTTCAGAATTCCTCCTTGGATGTCCTTAATATTTCTTCTCGGGATTACTGTTACCTAGAATTTTTTTTCGAGATATCTCATTTTTTTTCTCAGGTTTTTCCTGAAGTTCCTGTCGAGATTTCTTCAATAATATTTTGCGGAGTTTCTCGCAAGATTTTATTTGAATTTCCTCGAATATTTCTCCATGAATTTCCTATAAGGTATTTCTCAGGAGACATTCTGAGGAAAACCCGTAGAAGAATCCATGCAATTACTTTGGAAGAAATCCCTAAAGGAGTATCCAGAATCTCGGGAAAATTTCTGGTAAAGATTCCGGGAAGAATTTTGGGAACAATGCACAGAATATCTGTAAAAACTCTCAGGTGGATCACTGCAAGAAATCCGGTACAACTACAAGAAACAGCCTGGCTCTGAAAGAATGCAAGAGAAGAATTCAATGAGAAATATCAGCAATAACTCCTGTGGAAATCCTAGAAGGCACACTGAAAAAAAAAAAACTTAGCAGAAAATCCAGGGTAAATTAAGAAAAACTCTGAGAGACATCTCATGACCAACATCGGAAGGAATCTTCTGAGAGAAGTTCCAGGAGATACTCCAAGAAAAGTCGCAGGTAAAACTTCAAAATAAAACTTTTAACAAACTTTTAACAAACTCCTGTAGGAGACCAGGAAGAACATCTCGAAGAAAGCCCAAAGCAATGGTTTGAAGATACCACAGGAAAAAAATGAAAGAAATCTCTTGAGGAACTCTTGCAGTAAATTCGTGAAAACTCCTTCAGAAACCCTTGGAGGAACTTTAGTAGAGACCCTAGGAATAACTCCTTGAGCAACTCCGCAAGAAATTCCGTAAAGATCTTCTGGGGAAATCCCAAGAGGAACACCGGAAGGAATCGGGTAAAATTTCCGTGAGGAGTGCCAAAAGAAATTCCACGATTTATCCCGACAGATATTCTTATAGAGTATTCGGGATAAATTCTGGTAGAAATCCTAAGAAGATTTCTTTGAGCAAAACACTGGAGGAACTCTGGAAAGAAATAGCATCCTCGTGAAAAACTCCAGGAGAAATCGGTTGGAATTCGGGAATCCTGGAAGGAATCCGGAAGTATACCTTTCCGGAAAAAAATCAAAAAGGAGTACCAAGAAAAATAGCGTCAAAAATGCGGAAGGAATTTTATAAGAAATCCTGGGAGACATTCCAGGAAGTATTTTTAAAGAAGTTCCAGAAAGAAATTCTGACGGAATTTGTGGGAAAAATCCTTGTAGCGAAATTTCTATATGGATTTTTACTACCAGGTTCATACGACCCAATGTTTTTTTTTTTATCGGGGTAAAATTTCCCTGAGTACTCAAGAAATTCCCTGAGTATTCCAGGTTTTTCCCTGTTAAATAAAATTCCCTGAGGATTACCGGTTTCCAGGTAGTAGACACCCTGCATGTGGAATACCTGGTGGAATTCCTGGTGAAACTCTCCGAGGAATTCCTGGTAAAATTCTCGGAGGAATTCCTGATGAAATTTTCGAAGGAATGCCGTGTAGAATTCCTGGTGAAATTCTCGGAGGAATTACTGGTAGAATTCCTGGAAAAAATCGTAGTAGAGTACCTGGAAGAATTCGTAATGGAATTCCTGGAGAGAGTGATTTCTGAAAGAATTTAAAGAGGATCTTCTGCAGGAAAAACTCCTGGTGGAATTTCTAGTAGAATTCCTAAATGAATCGTGGAAGAACGCCTGATTGAATTCCTGGAAAAAAACTCCTTATGAAAATCCTGTAGGAATTTCTGGTGGAATTATTAGGAGCATTCCTGGAGGTATTTCCAGAGAAATTTCACAAAGAGAAACTGGTGGATTTCCTGGCGGAACTTTAGGTATCATTATTGGAGAAATTTCTTATGCAATTTCTGCTGGAATTCCTGGAGGAATTTCTGGAAGAATTCCTGGTGACTCAGTGAAATTTCTAGAGGAATTTCTATTGAAAATCCTGGTGGAATTCATAGAGTTACTCCTGAGAGAATTCTTAGAGAAGCTTTTTCTAGAATTATCGGAAGAATTTATGGTGGAATTCTTAGTGGAATTTTCGGTAAAATCCCAGGTGGAATTCCTGAAGCAAATCCTGGTGAAATTCCTAGTAGATCTCCTTAAAGAATTTCTAGTGGATATCGTGAATGACTTCCTGATGGAATTCCTCGAAAAACTCCAGGTGGCATACCTGAAGACACTACTGACTGGCAATTTTGGAAATTCCTGATGGAGTTCTTGGAGGAATTCCTAGACGCATTCCTAGAGGCATTCCCAGAGGAACTTCAATTAGAGAAACTAGTGGATTTCCTGGTACAGTTATTGTACAAATTTCTTATGCAATTCATGGTGGAATTCGTTGTGGAATTCCTGGAGGAATTTTTAGAAGAATTCCTGGTGAAATACCTGGTGGTTGGAATTCCTGCAGAAATCCTTAGAAGAAATTATTAAAGAATCTTTAGAGAAATTGTAGGATAAATTGTCCGGGGAACTTCTGCTGGAAAGTTCTTTGGAGAAATCCATGGAGAATCGTTGAAGAATTTCATAATGAAATGTTTGGAGAAACTACTGTAAGAATCCATGAAAGAATCGTTGCAGGAATTCTAGGAAGAAAGTTTGGAGGAGTCCTTGGAGAATTTCTGATAGAAAGCTTCAGATGATTTCGTGTAGGGACCCTCGAAGGAATTCGTGGAGTAATCCTTGGAGTAATTAATACAGGAATCCTTTCATAAATTACTGAAAGATTCCTTAGAGGAATTCCTATACCAACACTTGGAGGAATTGCTAGAGGAATCCTTGAAATAAATTCCTTAGAGCGATGCCGGGAAGACTTAATTGAAAAAAAAATCTGGTGAAATCTACGGGAAAATCTTTTGAAAGGAATTCATGGTTAAATTTCTGGAGAAATTCTATGAGGACTCTCTGGAATGTTTTCTTGAGGAACGCCTAAAAATGTTTTGGATAGTTTTCTGAAGAAATTCTTGGGCGAGTTCGTGGAATCGTGGAAAGAATGCTTGATCGATTTTCTGTAGGAATTTTGATGAATCGTTGAAGAAATTTCTAGATAAATTTGAAAAACTGCTATCTTTCTGCAGAGCAAAAGTTTCTAAAACCAGATTCTTTTTCGAATCATTAGTTCTAAGCTCCAGCTTTGCACTTTTAAGAATAGCGTGTGTCCCAGAGTTTCTTTTACCGAAATTCTATCTCTTGAACCCTCATTCTCTACCAGAATTATTTAATTTCCCCCGAAACTACGTGACTCCCTTTAGTGACTTCAAGATTCCTCCCACTCTATTTTTTCAGAATCATTAGTTTATGCCCCTTCCGGTCACATCAAAACCTCTACTTTTCACCGATAATAATCAACCTGCATCTAGAATCACTAGGCCACTTCCCTAATCATCATGAAGAGCCTCGCAGGATCACGGTAATCACACCAAATCATTCAACATGAACCCACAGCAGCGTCGTTCTTGTCATTCATACGCGCCATGCTGTTGCTATTGGACGACTGATCAAGTGTGCTGTGCGCGCGGTGGCGCGATGCAAAACAAGACGCCAGATCCAATGACACAGTGGGGTTAAGGGCGGACGGGACGGTCGAGGAAATAGGTTAAGGGCGGACGGGACGGTCGAGGAAATATCCGCCATTGCTCTGTTTCTTCTAAGATGGTAATCTCAGATTCTACTTCATATAATGGAACAAAAATCTATCATTGTGTATGCTCACTTGCAGTGCATATGCTGATTGTTTTTCAGCCTCATCTGTGCGATAGAAATCGAGATTACCATCTTCAAAATCGCGAGGCAAATTGTTAGAAAGAGAGGGAAGATAGGAAAAATAACACAGCGTCCCGATTCACCTTAAGTGAGCTTTCATCTGTGGCATTTACTGAGGCAAATTATTGATCCGAAATAGGGTGTTCAAATCGAAATTGTAAGAAAACGATAAGAGTTAGGAGTTTGACGTCAAAGAACGAATTGTTAAGCGAATCAAGGCGCACAAGTTTCTCTAAGAAAAAAATTTAATTTACCATGCATTTTTCAAAGTTATTAAGCAAAAACTTGTCAAAAATAGCTAACTTTTAACTTGTTTGACCTACAAAACTTACTAAATTACAAAAACCAACAGGTTCAAAGACGTTATTAGATAGAAAATTTAGTTATCTTTCCAATGCAATCAAAAGAACTTCGATAAGTTGAACCATTTTGAAGTTACAGCCAATTTAGGGCAAGCATAGTCAAAAACATTAAAAGTTCAATAACTCCGGAACGGTTGAGATTTGACCATATGCGTAGAACAATTTTTTTCACCTATTATGGTCCTCTATCACCCCCCGAAGGATTAGCATTAAGGAAAGGAACACCCTGTATAATAAAAAAGAAAAGAAAGAATTTATTGAAATATTCTTCGTAAGATATCTCAGTAATCAAATATCGAATCGAAATAAAATTTCAGGGCCTTATACAAGCATATTGTAGCTTTCATTTGTTGCTTAGAGAAACGGTTGACAGACGGCTGAGATATTTATTATGGTACCCTTGGTCAAAAATCTCTCAAAAAGTTAACCTGTATTACTCCCAAGTACTCTTTGAAAGATATCTCGGTAACCAAATGTCCAATCCTAATGAAATTGTATAGAGTTCTACAAGAATGTTGTAGCTTTTATTTGGTGCCAGGATAACCGAAATCGGTTGACAGACGGCTAAGATATTTATTATGATACTTTTGGTCAAAAATCTCAAAAGGTTTAGTTGTATAAATCCTAAGTACTCTTCGAAAGATATCTCTGTAACCAAATGTCCAATCGAAATAAAATTTCTGGGCGATCTACTAGGATGCTGTAGCTTTCATTTGGTGTCAAGAGAACCCAAATCGATTAACAAACGGTCGAAATATTTATTATGATACACTTGGTCAAAAATCTTAAAAAGTTTAGAAGTATGATTCATAAGTACTCTTCGAGAGATATCTCGGTAACCAAACGTCCAATCGAAAAAAAAAATCAATAGCGTTCTACTAGGATGTAGTAGCTTTCATTTGCTTCCAAGAGAACTCAAATCGGTTGACAGACGGCTGAGAAACGTGCGTGACTTGTTTTTGTAACGCACACACACACACACACACACACACACACACACACACACACACACACACACACACACACACACACACACACACACACACACACACACACACACACACACACACACACACACACACACACACACACACACACACACACACACACACACACACACACACACACACACACACACACACACACACACACACACACACACACACACACACACACACACACACACACACACACACACACACACACACACACACACACACACACACACACACACACACACACACACACACACACACACACACACACACACACACACACACACACACACACACACACACACACACACACACACACACACACACACACACACACACACACACACACACACACACACACACACACACACACACACACACACACACACACACACACACACACACACACACACACACACACACACACACACACACACACACACACACACACACACACACACACACACACACACACACACACACACACACACACACACACACACACACACACACACACACACACACACACACACACACACACACACACACACACACACACACACACACACACACACACACACACACACACACACACACACACACACACACACACACACACACACACACACACACACACACACACACACACACACACACACACACACACACACACACACACACACACACACACACACACACACACACACACACACACACACACACACACACACACACACACACACACACACACACACACACACACACACACACACACACACACACACACACACACACACACACACACACACACACACACACACACACACACACACACACACACACACACACACACACACACACACACACACACACACACACACACACACACACACACACACACACACACACACACACACACACACACACACACACACACACACACACACACACACACACACACACACACACACACACACACACACACACACACACACACACACACACACACACACACACACACACACACACACACACACACACACACACACACACACACACACACACACACACACACACACACACACACACACACACACACACACACACACACACACACACACACACACACACACACACACACACACACACACACACACACACACACACACACACACACACACACACACACACACACACACACACACACACACACACACACACACACACACACACACACACACACACACACACACACACACACACACACACACACACACACACACATACAGACATTTGCTCAGTTCGTCGAGCTGAGTTCATTGGTATATGAGACTCGGCCCTCCGGGCCTCGGATCGAAAGTCGGTTTTTCGAGCGATATTTATACCCTTCTTATGGGTGTAAGAAGGGTAAAAAAAGGGTTAACCTTACGTTCATGATAGATGCTCAAATTCTCGATGCCCAAGAAAGTCAAGGAAATTTATAGTGGCCGACTAGAAATCACCTTCAGCATGGTTTTAATTACACTCGCGTTTACGCTTCAATTAAGGTGAACCATCAAGAAATCCCATTGCAATTTTTCATACAAACTTTAGAGGCACAAATCTGATGAACAAAGCATCGAGCCAAGCCGCACTTGTTTTTCCTGGCTTTGCTCACTTGCAAAAAGAGGCAGCTTTCACAAATCGAGAGCATTTGTTTACGAATTTTCAAGATTGGTGCTCTTGAAAACGTGAGTAGGGGAACAAGTCGGCCATTGTGGCAGCCATGTTTGTATTCTCTGAAGTTTCTCCTTAAACAGCGCAACAGTTTTTTTTTTGTCTCAAGAGCAAACTTTTGTGTCTCTGATAGATTTTGGGCCGCTGAATCCAAATCCCGGCTCAGATTTGCTTCAGCATGTCACTATTTTGAGCTATACCTATATTTATTGGGTAAAATTTTCTGATTTTAGGCTGTTTTGACTGCAAGCCATTAGGCATCGAAATATTGTTTTAAGCAACCAAAGAATAAATTGGTCAATTAACCTCTAAATTAACGACCCATGCAAACTATATCGTTTTGCCAAATCAAATTTAATAGGACCCAGGAACCATTTTCTTGGTCCACAAGTGTCGCAACTGTTTCGCATCTAGTACGCTGTGTTGTTGACAACAACGGGGAGGATGCGCACTACTTTTAACATGATTCGAAAACGTCGCGAGTTGGGTCGCGTCGCGACTTGATTGTGTGAAGTCCGGTTTGGTGGCTGGTCGACGAGCAACATTTCAGGTCCTACAGAGGCCCGAACATTGACTCGGATCATTATCTTGTAGCCGCAAAAATTGGAGCGCGATTATCCAGCGTCACGAGTTCAAGAAACAACAGAACGATGCGTATCAATATGCAACACTTGTCAGCCGAAGGGGTACAGTAGCTGCTGGCTGCATAGTACCGTTAAAAGCTAGACGAGTGGATATGAGAGACCAACGGATCAGGAAATGTCAATAGTTTATTGGGGTAAAGGAAAATCGGGTTAAGTACTGTTCCTTTAATTCCACTAAGAAATTGCATGCTTTGACAGATGTGTATTTCGACCTCAGGGTCTCGTGTCTTCAGTGTCTCGTACTTGACTCGAGTCGAGTCGATTACCACCAACACTGGATGAGGATAAGAAGCTGAAATACGGCAAGGCTGTTAGAAAGGCTGAGATCCCGGTCGAACTCCTTAAGCATGGAAGCGAGCAGATCAATCAGATTTGGAGGAAGAAGAATTGGACAGCCTCGTGCCATCTACAAGGGCACAGACTAGAATATACTAATTAAAAAAAGAGTTTCCTTTTAGATTCAACGAATACGATATTGTCGCATTAGGCCGTGTCGATTTTTGCAAAATTGCGGATACACAATCCCGAATAGTCACAAATAGTTGCAAATGGACCCAAATGAAGCTCTGCAAAATTTAAAAAAATTAAAAAATCGGTGAGCTAGTCCGCAATCGACTTGAAGTTTTATATGGGAATTCTAATTTTTCAGTATGGGGAAATCCAACTTTTCAAACTTTTGAAGAAAAAGGCACTTTACAGCAACTCTAAAAATCCGCTCCCCCTCTGAAGATTTAGTGCATATATGAGTGAACATTTTGTTAGAAGACAACTTTTTAGTTGCACTTCAGATAAGGGCGTTATTAAATTTTGAAACAACGGACATTTTATTCGCATGATTTCTAACTTTTTTTAATTGGCATCACTGCACGTTTTGCGTGTTGAAGAGGGTGGTAACAGCCATCTGCAGCGTCACCACCCGCCGCTGGATGGAGACGCAAGTATCTTATAAATATGGGATAATTGGGATTGAAAATATTATTGCGATATTACTTTATAAACACTTGGTATCTTCGGCAAAGTTGTTAGCATGGTCAAGAGCTGTCCAGTGATGAACTAAATCATTGGCAAATCCATCGCTGAGCGGCGCTAGTGTGCATACAAACTGCATGCAACGTATTTGCGTGTATCTCAAAATCGTGATAATTTAAGTGTGTGGTGTCTTCGACAAAGTTGTTGGCTGGGCCACGGGCTATTCAGTGACGAACCAAGTAAGTAGGAATTCAACTGATAGGTGGCGCTAGTGTGCATACAAACTGAATGCAAAAATACAAACGTATATGTCTGTATCTCAATAACGTAATAATTTAAGTAGGTGGTGTCTTCGACAAATTTGTTGCCTGGGCCACGGACTATCCAGTGACGAAGGCAATACAGTCTAGACTCCTACTACACGGTTGGTTCGGGGGTACAGTAGGAATCCGTGTTGTAGGAATCCCTAGGAATCCTGTTGTAGGAGCTTATGGGATTTCGCCTAATTGGGGGTGTGAGCGAATATCTCAGGAGTATTACAAGATAACACCATACTTTCTTTGGCAAAGTTGTAGTACTAGAATAGATCTACCACACAATGCAAACTAACATATAATTAGTTGGCAATTTGGCCGATAGAGGCGCTATGTAGAAGTGGTTGCATATGTTCACTCGCCAGTAGAAGCATTCATAAGTTATCACATGCGATATCTCAAGATCTACTTGATTTGGAACAATGTTGTCTTCGGCAAAGTTGTTCAGTAGGTCAACAACAATCTGGTGATTCACCAATTAGTTGGTGATTACGCCGCTAGGTGGCGCTAGCTGTCAAGTGAAATTTCAAACTTCTCTAGCTCGCGATCCAGAGCAGATAGACAAGGGTCGTCTTCGACAAAGTTCTTCTAGAAGTCAAGAGCTATCTAATGATTCAACAATAAGTTTGTGATTTCGCCGCTAGGTGGCGCTAGTTGTCAAGTAAAGTTTCACACTTCTCTATCTCGGGATCCAGAGCAGATAGAAAAGTGCCGTCTTCGGCAAAGTTCTTCAGCAAGTCAAGAGCTATCTCATGAATTAACATTTAGTTTGTGATTTCACCGCTAGGTGACGCTAGTTGTCAAGTAAAAATTTAAACTTCCCTGGATCACGATCCAGAGCAGAAAGAAGAGGGTCAGCTTCGGAAATGTTCTTCAGGAAGTCAAGAACAATCTGGTGATTCAACGATTAGTTGGGGATTTCGCCGCTAGGTGGCACTAGTTGTCAAGTCAAGCTTCAAACTCGGAATCCAAAGAAAAGTTTCATCTTCGACAAAGTTCTTCTAGAAGTCAAGAGCTATCTAATGATTCAACAATAAGTTTGTGATTTCGCCGCTAGGTGGCGCTAGTTGTCAAGTAAAGTTTCAAAATTCTCTAGTTCGCGATCCAGAGCAGATAGAAGAGTGTCGTCTTCGGCAAAGTTCTTCAGGAAGTCATGAGCTATCTAATGAATTAACATTTAGTTTGTGATTTCGCCGCTAGGTGACGCTAGTTGTCATGTTAAGTTTTAAAATTCTCTATCACGGAATCTACAGCAGATAGAATAGTATTGTCTTCGGCAAAGTTCTTCAGGAAGTTAAGAGCATTCTGGTGATAAAAAATAAATTGGTGATTTTGCTGCTAGGTGGTGCTAGTTGGCAAAGTTTTAAACGTTTCCATCTTGGAATCCATAGCAGATAGAAAAGTGTTATCTTTGACAAACCTCTTGGGAAAGTATAGACTATAGAACAACCTGGTGATACAATAATTAGTAGGTAATTTGCCACTACGTGGCAGTATTTGGCTAATAGAATTTTGAACATCTATCTTGGATCCAGACCAGGGTTGACAATCGTCGTTCTCTTCACCGTCACGCAAAGAAAACAAAATAAATCATATTCTCCCGACAGAACAACATTGACGACTAGCATTTTCATTCCCGGAAAAGAATCCACGATGAACCCGAGGATAAACCTCGATGATTAATAGTCGACCACCAACGTTTTTGTCATCCTTTTTGTTCCTTGTAAACGAACGGCGTCCGGCCATGGAAACGAAACCAGGAAGTAGCATGTATGAGTTTTTTTTAGCGTGTATGATAATGTAGCACCGCAATAGTTCTGTTGGATAACAGTAATCTCAAAGTAACACGCTTGTCACATAAGAATCATGAGTACGATAAAGCAGGTTTTGGTTAAACAGAAGTCAGAATTTGTTAGAATCATGTAAGGTACCCCGGGGCAAGTGAGAATCCGGGGCAAGTGAGACCTACAGCTATAATTTGTTTTATTTGTTAGTTTTAGGGAAAACATTCTTCATAGAAAACATAGGTATCACACCAACGGATACTTTGAATTCAAAAATTGTTATTGTTCTCACCGTAAAGAGACCATATATGTTATTATTGTTCATATGTAGATTTCAATTCACTAAGTGAGATTAACGTACTCTACTGCATTCGTCGCTTAAAAATAGAATAACAAATAAAGTAAAACTTTTTCGGTTTCAGGATAATATTTGGAGTGCTTGCAAATTATTTCAAGCGAAAAAGCTGTAATTTATTTTGATTTATTACCTTTTGTTAACTGCTCTCACTTGCTCTAGTGCATTTCAGCATCTGGGGCAAGTGAGACCTATGAGAGTAAACAAACACAATTTCGCTTTCTTCAGCCTAAGTCGAAATTTACACAAAAGTGAAGTAAAAATCGGTGCCTTTACTTATCGATCGTTGAATTATACTTAATTACTTCTATTCTTATGATGTAGCTATTGTTTAAAATGGTAAAGGTTTTGGTAGAGCATATTTTCATCTATTATTCATATTTTCGTTCAAGCAAATTCAATTATTTTTTTTTGTTTTTCGCTGCATAATGAGTTTTTTCTGAATATTATGGAACCGATCATAAAGTATGAAAAAAAATGAAAAAAGACTTATTTGAAGTTCACGATTTAAAAACCTTTATTTAATAATCGTAAAATTATTTAAGGGTAAACATAACATATGTAAAGCTTGAAACATCTTTTGGCGACACTCATCAACTACGTAATATAAAAAGTAAGCTTGGAAATCTTTCGGCATTTAACCTTAGGGCGCTTTTTGTATAAATAAAATCAATTTGTTTTGCACGTGCAGCTAGAGTTGAACCATTTTTTTCTCAGTGATTCGTTATTATATATGTTACGTAATTTATGGACGATACCACAAAACTTTTCCAACATAAATCGCTAAACATAGTTATTCGCATAACATATTTATAATTTATTCTACCTTACATATATGCAGCAACTATATTAAGCCACAGACAAACAGACGTAACACCTTGAACGATTTTCATGGAAATCCATCGCCCAGTTCACACTACCATCACCTGGTGGAAAAGTTGCACGAATCACTGTGTTGTGCAATATCGTCAACAGAAGGCGCTAGTGTGAAACGTCAAACGCATATAAAAACGATGCGCGCGCCTCTGGTTGTGAAAGCCACAACTATGAAATTTTAAAATGATCGTTAAATGCGTGGTCGATGGAAATTTCGCATGTGTTACGTCTGTTTGTCTGTGATTAAGCCATTTGTACAAAAAATCCGAATAGGTCCCACTTGCCCCGTGATACGGTGTAAATGAAGATCTGCTCCACTTTTCAGTATATGCATAATATACAGAATTTAAAAATTTTGAAACTGTTTTAATGCCCGGTAATAAGAAGAAATATACCAACAATGTCGTTTAGACCCATTGAAATTTTAAAATTATTTATGTTTAGAATTTTTTGGCTTGACAAAGCCAAACTAGCATTTTTTTAGGTCCCACTTGCCCCGGGGTACCTTAACAGTGACTTCTGCGCAACAAAAACCTGGACTGTTGTAACTTGGAAAGGATTGAAAATTCAGAGGTCCGATGTTTGATCCCATATGCAAACTTTTTTGTATATTGAAATTCATATTTGTGTGTTGCTGTGCGACAACATAGGCTCCGTCCACAGACAAACAGACGTAACACTCTTAAACATGGCTTGGTACATGCTGGCTTGTCCGGACTGAGCGTATGAAAATTCTGCTCTTTGGATTTACACCATCAAGCACATCATTAATTAGGAATCTTTTCATCTTATCAAATTAAAGGATGTTGAAATATTGTAAATGTCATTTCGAACTGTCAAAAAACCGCACCACAGAGCCACACAGAGCGCGCAAAGAGATTTTCACCCGGGTGAAAACACTCTAGTGAATTTCACTTTGAACGGCCCGTGCGGCGCTGCGGTGTGGTTTTTTTGACAGTTCGAAATGACATTTACAATATTTCAACATCCTTCTATCCGATAACACAGAGAACAGACATCCAGGCTAGAACAAATTTCATTCAGAAAGTTGTGTAAGGATTTGCATCTTCACTTGAGGAAGGTTGCAAACCAATACACGATGACATCACTAACGCCGCCAAACACCATATTGCCACAGTCAGTGGTGAATTGAAACATTTCAAGTGGTGAATACAATTAGTATGGGAAATTAACCGATTGCAGCGCCACGCTATTGCCACTTGTGTTGCTGATTTCAAATGACCGTTAAATTCCTTACACAGTTTCGGAACCGGACTTGGATGTCTGTTCTCTGTGCCGATAAGATGAAAAGATTCCTAATTTATGATGCGCATGATGGTGTAAATCTAAAGAGCACAATTTTCATGCGCTCAGTGCGGACAAGCCTGGGCACATGCATATAAAGTTCAATTCAAATTCCATTTAATTCCCACAATCCTTCCACCAAAGGCGCCAGTGTTCGATCGCTTTTACGCTTGTCAGTGAATACGTTGCTGAGTGATGCAAACGACAGTTTCTCGAGCGACTCTTCGAACAGGTGGTTGTGTGCATATGAAAAAGATACTGGGCAAAAGTTTTTGATGAATTTTCTCTAAAAGTAACGTCTGTTTGTCTGTGTTTAGTTACTTTGCGTACTTGAGCGAAGAGCGAAACAAAACGAAGAAGATTTCAGTTTTCTCAAAAATACAAGCCCTTCATGCAACTGATTGTTGAATCACCAGATTGCTCTTGACTTCCTAAAAAAAATTGCCGAAGACGACACTCTTCTATCTGCTCTGGATCCCGAAATTGAGAAATTTGAAACTTTACTTGACAACTAACGCCACCTTCCAGCGAAATCACCAACTAAATGTTGAATCACCAGATAGCTCTTGACTTCCAAAAGAACTTTGCCGAAGATGAAACTTTTCTAACTGCTTTGGATCCCGAGATAGCGGAGTTTGAAGCTTGACTTGACAACTAGCGCCACCTAGCGGCGAAATCCCCAGCTAATAGTTGAATCACCAGATTGTTCTTGACTTCCTGAAGAACTTTGCCGAAGACGACACTTTTCTATCTGCTCCGGTTCCCGAGACAGAGAAGTTTAAAATTTTACTTGATAAGTAGCGCCTCCTGGCGGTGAAATCACAAAATAATTGTCAATTCACTAGGTAGCGCTTGACTTCCTGAAGAATTTTGTCGAAGACGACACTCTTCTATCTGCTCTGGATCGCGAACTAGAGAATTTTGAAACTTTACTTGACAACTAGCGCCACCTAGCGGCGAAATCACAAACTTATTGTTGAATCATTAGATAGCTCTTGACTTCTAGAAGAACTTTGTCGAAGATGAAACTTTTCTTTGGATTCCGAGAAAGCGGAGTTTGAAGCTTGACTTGACAACTAGTGCCACCTAGCGGCGAAATCCCCAACTAAACGTTGAATCACCAGATTGTTCTTGACTTCCTGAAGAACATTGCCGAAGCTGACCCTCTTCTTTCTGCTCTGGATCGCGATCCAGGGAAGTTTAATTTTTTTCTTGACAACTAGCGTCACCTAGCGGTGAAATCACAAACTAAATGTTAATTCATGAGATAGCTCTTGACTTGCTGAAGAACTTTGCCGAAGACGGCACTTTTCTATCTGCTCTGGATCCCGAGATAGAGAAGTGTGAAACTTTACTTGACAACTAGCGCCACCTAGCGGCGAAATCACAAACTTATTGTTGAATCATTAGATAGCTCTTGACTTCTAGAAGAACTTTGTCGAAGACGACCCTTGTCTATCTGCTCTGGATCGCGAGCTAGAGAAGTTTGAAATTTCACTTGACAGCTAGCGCCACCTAGCGGCGTAATCACCAACTAATTGGTGAATCACCAGATTGTTGTTGACCTACTGAACAACTTTGCCGAAGACAACATTGTTCCAAATCAAGTAGATCTTGAGATATCGCATGTGATAACTTATGAATGCTTCTACTGGCGAGTGAACATATGCAACCACTTCTACATAGCGCCTCTATCGGCCAAATTGCCAACTAATTATATGTTAGTTTGCATTGTGTGGTAGATCTATTCTAGTACTACAACTTTGCCAAAGAAAGTATGGTGTTATCTTGTAATACTCCTGAGATATTCGCTCACACCCCCAATTAGGCGAAATCCCATAAGCTCCTACAACAGGATTCCTAGGGATTCCTACAACACGGATTCCTACTGTACCCCCGAACCAACCGTGTAGTAGGAGTCTAGACTGTATTGCCTTCGTCACTGGATAGTCCGTGGCCCAGGCAACAAATTTGTCGAAGACACCACCTACTTAAATTATTACGTTATTGAGATACAGACATATACGTTTGTATTTTTGCATTCAGTTTGTATGCACACTAGCGCCACCTATCAGTTGAATTCCTACTTACTTGGTTCGTCACTGAATAGCCCGTGGCCCAGCCAACAACTTTGTCGAAGACACCACACACTTAAATTATCACGATTTTGAGATACACGCAAATACGTTGCATGCAGTTTGTATGCACACTAGCGCCGCTCAGCGATGGATTTGCCAATGATTTAGTTCATCACTGGACAGCTCTTGACCATGCTAACAACTTTGCCGAAGATACCAAGTGTTTATAAAGTAATATCGCAATAATATTTTCAATCCCAATTATCCCATATTTATAAGATACTTGCGTCTCCATCCAGCGGCGGGTGGTGACGCTGCAGATGGCTGTTATCACCCTCTTCAACACGCAAAACGTGCAGTGATGCCAATTAAAAAAGTTAAAAATCATGCGAATAAAATGTCCGTTGTTTCGAAATTTAATAACGCCCTTATCTGAAGTGCAACTAAAAAGTTGTCTTCTAACAAAATGTTCACTCATATATGCACTAAATCTTCAGAGGGGGAGCGGATTTTTAGAGTTGCTGTAAAGTGCCTTTTTCTTCAAAAGTTTGAAAAGTTGGATTTCCCCATACTGAAAAATTAGAATTCCCATATAAAACTTCAAGTCGATTGCGGACTAGCTTACCGATTTTTTAGATTTTTTAAATTTTGCAGGGCTTCATTTGGGTCCATTTGCAACCATTTGTGAATATTCGGGATTGTGTATTCGCAATTTTGCAAAAATCGACACGGCCTATTGTCGCATGTCCTGTTCAACAGACTGAGACCTCTTCAGAAGTCCTTTGTCGGCGAATACCAGGCTGGTTTTTGTGAGGGCCGATCAACGACGGATCAAATGTTTAACCTTCGGATGGTCCTAGATAATTTTCAGGACCAATTTAATTTAATTAGTTGTGGTATAAAATACACAATAGCATGCACAATAGTGTGTTTCAAAATGGACGAGAACACCTTTCCCGGGAAGCTGACTAGACTGATAAGAGCAACGATGGACGGTGTGCAGAACAGCGTAAGGATTTCGGGTGAACTATCCAGTTCATTCGAATCTCGACGGGGACTACGACAAGGTGATGGACTTTCCTGCCTACTATTACGAAATACGAAGGCGCATCATCAGTGGAAGTCGTGCCTACTATGGGCTCCAGAAGAAAGTGCGGTCGAAAAAGATTCACCCCCGCACCAAATGTACCATGTACAAGACGTTAATAAGACCGGTGGTTCTCTACGGACACGAGACATGGACGATGCTCGAGGAGGACCTGCAAGCACTCGGAGTTTTCAAGCGACGGGTGTTAAGGACCATCTTCGGTGGCGTGCAGGAGAACGGTGTGTGGCGGAGAGGGATGAACCACGAGCTCACTGCACTTTACGGCGAACCCAGCATCCAGAAAGTGGTCAAAGCCGGAAGGATACGGTGGGCAGGGCATGTTGCAAGAATGCCGTACAACAACCCTGCAAAGTTGGTGTTTGCTAACCATCCGGTTATTAACGAGTCTGGAAAAAAATGTTGATTCAGTATTATCATGAATTTGATGTTATCTAAATAAGTGAAATGTGTTTCAAAATAAAAATGAACTCAAGGATGGGACACATTGGACATAAAGATGAGCTGAAATTGACGGTAAATGTACCAATAGTGGTGCTATTAGTAGCTCCTTGTAAAAAAATAATTGAATAAAATTGATAATACCCCCAAACAAAGAGTCTGAAAACGTTAATCGGTAGTTTTTTACTTAAATTCGCTAGGAAAAATGTAAAAACCATTGTTTATTTCAATTTTTGCTAATAAATCACTTGCACCAACTATACCCCCCCCTGGCCGAAAATCTGGCTACGCCCTTGTGCACAATTATGGGTCACACACAATTATTAGTCACTTTCCACTTTAATAGATAAATACTAATTAATTGCAAGCTTTTGTTAGCCATTATCATTTTTCGTTGATGAGTTGATTTGTTTTGTGTCACTATACGTATCGCACACGGGCTTATACGTCAAAACATACATATTTTCAGTAATTTTTTGTTCGGCATAAAACCATCTGTCAAAGTAACGCTTCGATTGTGAACATCAGAAAGTGCGTGCGCTGCTTTCGTAAGCTCTGTAAAGGCGAGCTTTAGTGATTTTCAAGTGCGAAATGGTATCGTTACCAGAACAAAAGTATAATTTACGTTCTAAATGTAAAAATTCATGTGACTGCAGCTAATTAAAGCTTATTTCAGGCAAAATTTAAATGACTCATTATTGTGACAAGGAACACCGAAAATCACACAATTATGGATCACTTTTTGTGCAGCATAATATTGACAGTTCTGCGTACATGGGTATTGCATACTTTTAGGCGTTTAACAGTGGTTGTGTTGGAGATTTTGTCCCAATTTTGAAAAATTGATTCCAAATCGTGAAAACACGCTTCGTTAAGAGGTTTGAGACCAGTTTTAGATTCTTCTATAGTTGATCTATCTAGAATAAGTGATCATTCATTGAAAAAATAGACAAAACATTAGTGTTAAGCCGATTCCTCTTGAGTGACCCATAATAGGCAACAAATTGACCCATAATTGTTACACAGCCAGTTTTGACCCATAATTGTGGTTTTCATTATTCACCAACATTTCAGTAATTTTGACCGCCTAAAGTGAATTTTACAAGCAGATATTTATATAAAACAATAAAAAGGAGTTTCAATGAAGAGAATATAAAATAAAAATAATGAAAGTGTTATTTTTGTATGAAAAACGATTCATATTATGAAATGATTGTTCCTTGAGTGACCCATAATTGTGCAATGAGTGTACACGGTTCCTATTATGGAGGTAAAATTTAACATTGGTTCCTATAGTGGCGCATCCCATTGAATTCTTCTGGGACCCACCACTATAGGAACACTACCACCACTATAGGTGCAAAGGAGCAAAAAATTTAAGGAAAATAATTGTTTAAAATAGGTTTTTCGGCAAATCCTGAACACAAAACTGAATTAATGTTATTAATTAGTTATGCTGCATCTATTGAAAATGCCATTTGCAAGCTTTTTGTTCAAAATAGTGCTAAATTGGCACTACCACCACTATTGGTACTACCTCCACTAAGGGAGCTTTTACCCTAGTCAAAAATGCACACTAGGGCGATCTTGAATGTTTATTGAGTGTTAAATACTGAGATAAGTATTGGCCTATAGGGCACCGCACTGTTTTGATTTTGTATGGGATTTTGACGTTTCTTGGCCTTGTTGTTTACAAAATTTCTGTAAGAGTGAAAGAGAAGGAGATAATTTCATGCAGTGCCCTATAGTACAATAGGGCTTGCAATAGGGTATTGCAGACTACATCCCAAATTGGACTATCACACTTTTTTTGGTACGCCTAAAAAGTGTGATAAAAGTGCACATTTGCTCGGATCGGCTCGACGTCTTCGGTGCACTTATTCCTCCATTTACAAGGAATAAGTGCACCGAAGACCTCAACTCGATCCGACGTGTCCCTGCGCTGCAATCACACTTTGAAGGTGTGTGCACACTATTGTGTCAGTCCAATTTGGGGTGCAGTCAGCAATAGCTCAAGCAGACATAAAGAACGTCTAAATGCGTCGTTAGCCTTACTAGGATACTGAGATCAATATGACCCAGACAGACACGTTGATCGTACACTACGCCATGGGAGTGCGGAAAAACCTCACATGTTAGGAGTGATTATAAATTATTTTATCAATAATTTTTTTAATTCTGTTTATAGAATAAAAAAACATCTCTATTTTGTCTTGTTTAAAATTCACTCACTTGTTTGTTTACAATCACATTTTTTGAGATTTGAGTGTGTACGAGATTTCTGCTCTCTTTGTTGTTCTGCCACTCAGAGATAAATTCTTCCACTCCTAAACCGAAACTCACACGTATACAAGCAAACATAGATGTATACATTGTGTATAGCATATCCCAAATGGTCCGTATCCATTATCGAGTTCGTTTAGACATCAGACGCAATCAAAGAGCCAACCAGTAACGACCATTCGTTTCTTTTCTTTTGAGAATCAAAAATAATTTTAAATTAAGACTAAATTCATCCACAACTTATATGCTTACGTCCATAGTTAAGCATAAACAACGTTTATATTCCATCTAGAAATAATATTGGAATAACGCGCAGTACATTCCAAGTTAAGTACAGCTGGTACAGCTGCTACGCACTAGTAGTAATTTCACAATACAAATCTGTCGAACATTATTAGCACGGTGTAAAGTGACTAAAACGGTGGTTTCCTTGAAACAACAAAGAATAATTATCATTCATCGTGGTGCGCATTCTGCCCAACTGTGTGTAACTGCTTTGTGTGAAGTGGAAAAACTTGATCCTTGAAATAAGTTAATCCTACTAGAACCAACTGCGTTTGGGAAACCAAACAGCGTCGATTCCAAGTGCTATCGTCAATTCGGTCAATTCCGATGTGGGTGTAGCAACGAAAACGAACAAGGCGTAAAACCGAAAGACTGATAAACCAGACGGAGGAAAGGAAAATCATAGTTGCAGCAGTTCTATACAGATTGTTGGTGCAACTCGATGAGAGAAAGAAACGGTGAGAGATTTGCAACAACATAAAAACATACGTACGCAGTCGTAAAATCAAAACAACAACAAAATAACAGTTGAATGTGTATGCGTGTGTGCCGTGCCATCAGGTGAGATAGAGAACGTAAACAGGACAAGTAACGCGCAGTGCTTGCTCTTCTGCTCTGTTTTCCTTCGAGTGCAATAAACAAAGGCTAGTGAGTGAGGTTTGGTTTGGATGCGTTTAGGAGATTTTGTGTGTGTGGACAATTGAAGGAAAAGTTGTTGTGCAAGATCGAGTGATGAGATTTCCTAGAACAAAATGTTAGGTTTGATTTTCAGAAATCAATGATAAAAGTTCAATGAAGGTTAGGTTTGTATTGGTTAACAGAAGAACATGAACAGGTTTTTGAATATTCAATTTCATTCAAAAAACAAGACCAGACATGACCAGATAAAATTGTTGCGTGTTTGATTGTAATTTGGTGGCCTGATTTAAAGTTTCAACGAGCAGTCGAAGAAAAAGCTACAATCTTAGTCCTTTGCTGATAAGATTTTGAAAATACTAGTTTTAAAATTTTTCCTTGTATCACATACTCTGATTCATGGAAAATTATTCTATTGTTGCAAAGAATGTGCTACGTTTGGATGTTTTTGTTAGCTTTTGTATTAGACTTGGGTTTGTAAATATGTCCCTGATGATTAATTAACATTTATAGTGATCAGGCGATTTCTAGCAACAATCAAAATTATGTATCAGATACGCAAAGTGTCCCCAAACAAAATATAGATGGCCCTGTATGGTAGCATGAATCAGGATGCCTCCTTCACACTGAGATTCTGATTTTCCAGCTCAGTAAAATTTTCGCTGAGTTCTGTATTTTTTTGATCTTTTTACTGAGTTCTCAACAGCAGATTTAACTCGGTACACTCGGTAATTAATATTTACCGTTCATCAGTAAAAATATTTACCGTTCATCTGTATTTTTTGACAGTTCATTTGCAGAACTCGTTAACTCATTTACAGAGTATTAAGTAAAAGGGATAACCGAGCGTACCGAGTCAAATCTGCTGTTGAGAACTCAGTAAAAAGATGGGGAAAATACCGAGCTGATCTTAGTGTGTTGGAATTCCAAAACAATACACAAGCTACGTAAGTATGAAGCAAATGCTGCTATTGAAAATGCAATTTGCCAGAGAAAACACGAAACAGAATTGACTGATGGACCAAGAACAATTATGAAACCTCGTCATTCGGACTTAAACATCATGTTAACCTGCTGCTGTGTGGCTTCGTGGTCGTGCGGCTAGTGTCACCAAGCATTTAGTCGCATTGTGCCAGGAGCGCGGGCTCGATTCCCGCCGCAGCTGTCAGGAAAAGTTTTCGGCTGTGCCACTGGGCGTTGCATGCTAGTCCGTTGTCTAGTGTCGTGCTTCCTTCAAAGAGCGAACAGCTCACTGGAAGTACTAAACGTGTCCGTGTCTCTTCATCTTGGCCCACTCGTTTCAACTTTCCCCGGTGTACCTTATGTTATTAATTTGAGATGTATATTTTTGCACATTTGAAGGGTTCTGTTTGTAGTTTTTCGTAATGTGTTTCCAACGTGGGCCACAATGCATTTGTAGTGCTCTACATACATACATTTATTTGTTCAACGTCACATTTAAGACAAGACATAATCAACAATAGTACGCCACAATACTCGGTTTGTGGCTGCCGCTCTCCATCCTCGGTCGCGCCCAATGCTCGCCAAGTCACGCTCCACCTGGTCCGCCCATCGTGCTCTCTGCGCTCCACGCCTTCTTGTGCCAACCGGATCAGTTGCAAACACCAGCTTTACAGGGTTGTTGTCCGGCATTCTTGCAACATGCCCTGCCCACCGTATCCTTCCGGCTTTGGCCACCTTCTGGATGCTGGGTTCGCCGTAAAGTGCAGCGAGCTCGTGGTTCATCCTTCTCCGCCACACACCGTTCTCCTGCACACCGCCGAAGACGTTCTTAGCACGCGTCGCTCAAAAATTCCGAGTGCTTGTAAGTCCTGCTCGAGCATGGTCCAAGTCTCGTGTCCGTACAGGATCATCGGTCTTATTGGCGTTTTGTACATGGTGCATTTGGTGCATGGGTGAATCTTTTTCGACCGCAGTTTCATCTGGAGCCCGTAGTAGGGCCGACTTCCGCTGATGATGCGCCTCTGAATATCACGGCTCACGTTGTTGTCAGCCGTTAATAAGGATCCGAGGTAGACGAATTACACCACCTCGAAAGTATCCCCGTCTATCGTAACATTACTACCCAGACGGATCCGGTCGTGTTCGGTTCCGCCTACCAGCATGTACTTTGTTTTTGAGGCATTCACCACCAGTCCGACCTTTGCTGCTTCGCGTTTCAGGCGGGTGTGCAGCTCTGCCACCGTTTCAAATATACTGGCGATAATGTCTATGTCGTCCGCAAAGCGCACAAATTGACCGGATTTTGTGAAAATCGTTCCCCGGCTGTTGAGCCCGGTTCGTCGCATCACACCTTCCAGAGCGATGTTGAAGAGTATGCATGAGAGTCCGTCACCTTGTCGCAGTCCCCGGTGAGATTCGAATGAACTGGATAGTTCACTCGAAACCCTTACGCAGTTTTGCACACCGTCCATCGTTGCTTTAGTCAGTCTAGTCAGCTTCCCAGGAAAACCGTTTTCGTCCATGATTCTCCATAGCTCTGCGCGGCCGATACTCTCGTATACCGCTTTGAAGTCGATGAACAGGAGATGCTTTGGGACTTGGTATTCTCGGAATTTCTGGAGGATTTGCCGTACGGTGAAGATCTGGTCCGTTATCGACCGGCTACCGATGAAGCCGGCTTGATAACTTCCCACGAACTCATTCGTTTTAGGTGACAGACGACGGAAGATCATCTGGGATAGCACTTTGTAGGCAGCATTCAAAATAGTGATCGCCCTGAAGTTCTCGCATTCCAAATGGTTGCCTTTCTTGTGAATTGGGCAGATTACCCCTTCCTTCCACTCCTCCGGTAGCTGTTCGGTTTCCCAGATCCTATCTGACTATCAACCAACGCAGACAGGTGGCCAACTTTTCTGAGCCCATCTTGATGAGTTTAGCTGCGATACCATCCTTACCAGCTGCTTTGTTGGTTTTGAGCTGGTGAATGGCGTCCTTAACTTCCCTCAGCGTGGGAGTTGGTTCATTTCCGTCTTCCGCTGCACTGACGTCCTCGTTTCCTCCGTTGCCGTGGGCTACGTTCTCCACGCCGTTCAGGTGCTGACCGAAGTGCTGCTTCCACCTTTCGATCACCTCACGTCCGTCCTTCAAGAGGCCTCCGTCTGCATATTTCGGTTCGCGGCACGAAGCCGTTGCGGGATGCGTTGAGCTTCTGGTAGAATTTCCGTGTTTTTTGGGAACGGCACTGCAGTTCCATTTCTTTGCACTCCGCTTCTTCCAGGTGGCGCTTTTTCTTCCGAAAGAGACGGGTCTGCTGTTTTCGCTTCTGCTTGTAACGTTCCACGTTCTGTCGGGTCCCTTGCTGCAGCATTACCGCCCGCGCTGCGTTTTACTTCTCAAAAACCGTTCTGCACTCTTCGTCGAACCATTCGTTCCGTCGATTCCGTTCCACGTACCCGATGGTGCTCTTGGCTGCGTCGTTGATGGCTGCTTTCACTGTACTCCAGCAGTCCTCTAGAGGGGCCTCACCGCAGCCTCGGGATTCTGCGCGTATGCTGAGGCGATATCCGCCCAGGTAACCACTAAGCACTGTTCTGAGCATTATAACAGCCATATAACAGCTTTTCAGTGCTAAATATCTCTATATAAGCATTCCTAATGCTTATGGGCACTATAACCAGTAAGAACTAAATTAAGCCCTGTAAGCCTATATAAAGCCTACAAGTTGTAAAGAAGTTTGTCAGTGCTGTCACAGGGCTTGGAGCACATGACGTTTATATCAATCAAAATAGATTTCGACCAAAACAGACTCGAGTCGGTCATGATCAATACATTTTAAACATCCATGTTGGAATGTTTATCGGAATGGTGTTGTTAAATAGATAATGGAATCTGGTTATGTTAATTATTCCATTTTTTTCAATCAAGACAAACTCCAGCTCGTTTCCCTATTCTTCTGAAACGTTTCCCGAAAATTTATATAAACATTGCATCTCCTGCTTCATTTCCTGCGTTCGTCACCACCAAGCTTACCACTGAATCATCCTCATCCCATATCATTTTCAACCCTCGAAATGCCCAAACTGTTTTGTTTTTCATGGTTTAAATACTAGTTTGATCACACCATTCCCATGGTGCATTGGTGGAGCAGATGAGAAAGGGAACAGACTTGGACTTGATCAGGAACCCGGAGGACAACAGCTAGAATCTGGATGAAGTAGCAAAAAAGCAACTTCAATGGAAGCGAAGGAAGTTAGAAAAGAACAGGAGATAAACAAAATATTTTTTTTTCTTTTTTCTTTGTATCACTTTTGACAACTTTCGCTCCAGAGACTTGGTACGATATTTCAAAGTTGGCCGTATATCAGCCGAATAATTCGCCAAAAGTGGCTTTTGAGCAGCTCTATAAGAGGATATAGAACCAATTAGCTCTGTTAGCCAGGTTCTACATTCGACTATAGAGCCGATTTAATGCCATTTTTACGGCTTAATGGTTACTTGGGCGGTTGTTTCAGTCACTCTAGGCTGTACCGTGGCGGTTGCCGGTACCGTACATTGTTGATGACGGAGAGTTTTGGGCGCAGTTTAACCATCACCAGAGAGTGGTCGGAGTCGATGTTGGTCGTTGATGGCTGCTTTCACTGTACTCCAGCAGTCCTCTAGAGGGGCCTAATCGAGCTCGCCCTCGTCTGGCAACGCGGCCTCGAGATTCTGCGTGTATTCTGAGGCGACATCCGGTTGTTTCAGTCGCTCTAGGTTGTACCGTGGCGGTCGCCGGTACCGTACATTGTTAATGACGGAGAGTTTTGGGCGCAGTTTGACCATCACCAAATAGTGGTCGGAGTCGATGTTGGCACCACGATAGGTCCTGACGTCGATAATGTCGGAGAAGTGCCGTCCGTCAATCAGAACGTGGCTAATTTGAGATTCCGTCTGCTATGGTGATCTCCAGGTGTAACGAAAAGGGAGGCTGTTTTGGAAAAAGGTGCTGCGTATGGCCATATTTTTGGAGGCGGCAAAATCAGTGAGTCGTAGGCCGTTTTCATTCGTCTGGTGGTGGGCGCTGAACTTACCAATCGTCGGTCTGAATTCCTCCTCCTGGCCTGAGCGTTTAAATCCCCTGATCGTTGATATTCCACTTTAATTAGTCTCTCTGGAAGAACCACTTCTCTTCTCAAAGCTTTCAATCGTCAATACAAACATAAATGAGAAATATTAGTTGAGCAAAGATTTAGACTATGATAACACAAATGTTTTGTTTCCTAAAATCATCAGTTTAGAATACCGTTGCTTACTGTGACGTATTCGCGTAACAGTGTAGTTGTATGGAAATCGTTCTGAGATCGATCAGATACCGTAACCCACGAGTGATTCGATACGTAAACATATCAAATTTGAGAGTAACTTTGAGAGTGGTTGACTGTGTGTATGTATGTGCTTAAAGAGAGAGAGAGAGTGAGCAAGAGTGCCTAGCTATCATTGGCCAGAAACGCACAGAGGAGGAAAATCAGCAAAGAGCAAGCGACTGTAGTCGAAAGGCTGTTAGAGGCTTTTGTCCCACAGAGCAGCAAAGGAGTTTTCGTTCATAGCTCTTGTCTTTTGTGTCCAGTCCAGATATCCAATAGAAGAAGAAAAATAAGTTCTAAGGCTACTACTGTGAAGGCACTTCCGTGGGCGTCTTGGAACAAGAAACAGGGATCCATCCCCGGGCGATATTGGGTGCAGCGCACAGGGCACACAGGAAGTGGAGGTTTTGCGAGGATTCGAGCGAGTGTTCTGGGATTCGAGAAGGTATATAGTAGAGCAGATTCGCGAATCAAGGGAGGTGCCCTTGACTGAAAGAAAAGTGGATTAGCGGAGAAAATCAGAACGCCATTGTTGTTTTCTTGGCTTTTCTGGAAAATTTGTGCTCGTCGAAAGTTTTCCCAGTGGAGAAAAGTGCCTGCGAAGTGTTTTCAAAGTGGT